>NW_019213298.1:28152-157203 GCF_002532875.2 Varroa jacobsoni | reverse complement strand
TATAATGTGAATCAAGTCGGAGACAAAGGGCAAACAGAGAGAAATATCATTCTGAAACTAGGATACCCGTGGGTGGACAAACTAATTATATCGAATAGTGAAGGGCCACCTTATTAGTTGGGCATCGACTTACAATTATAGGCAACTTGGCAGGTTGCTCGTATTCGTCACGATGTCAAAAAATTAGTTTTCTGTTGTAAAATGAGTGAATAAAAAGTGGAACTATATATGTGACTGTGTGAATACGTGAGTTTGCGAGGCCCGCGCGACCATGAATTTAATCGCGAGATGATATAGAGCTGAAAGCATGAGAGTATGGGTAAGTGGTGAGAGCTGCGTATTTCAACCTCTAGCGGGGTCGTGTATATCATCGGCGTCTTCACGCCGTCGTAACTGCGCTACAATTTAATGGATTTACGTAGTTCTAAATATAACAATGATGAAATGGCTTCCTTGATTGACTATGATAACGACGACGACGATGATGATGACAACGCTAATAATGAATCTAGCGATGATGTACAGAATAATCAGCCTACTAAGCTTCCCCATCCTCTTCTATACTGTGCCTGTTACTGCTGCCATCGGTTCCAATTCTTCATTGTACCATGATCACTAATAGCACCACACAAGAGCTCATTAATACCGCTACTATATAGCACTTCCTGTCTAGCACACACGTCTGCTGAACAAATAACGAGAAACAGATCCAAAACGGTCACTTACCCCAGCCGTAAAAAATATTTATGGAACAACAGAAGTGGAAACAGGACCCCGGTTAATCATGTCATAACCTCCTCGAACGAAACGCCTCAGTCGAACCCTCAGCTCAAAACGTATGATTTAATAGAATAGCGGATTTTCGTACATCTAGTCATGGGTTGATCTTGTTCACAACAGGGAAACAGCTAAGTAACAAATAAGTAAACTAGAAGAGAAACAAAATCATTATTTGAGCTAAGCAAGCTAACGAATCGAGACGGATAGAAAGCGCGGTCCTTTTAGCGGTAAAAACAGAGACTGCCGGATGAAAGTGGATAAATTCTCATATATATATATATGGAAAAGAGATGGAAATGGATATATATATATATATATATATATATAATAGAAAACGTGATCTGATATAAATGGTATAAACAGCAGATGAAGTATGAGGTGATGGCGTATATAAGAAACTGGTAGTGATGCACTAAACAGGACGAGAGAGACAGCGAGAGAGAGAGTGAGTGAGTGTAAAGACGTCGTCGGGGTTTTAAATGTTTTATGCTATGGGAGGAGACGGAAGAGTTGATGGAGAATCTGCTAGGAGATGAAGTGAAGACCATTGAGAAAGCTCACGGTTGCATCATCATCATCATCCTCCTCCTCACATTGATTCGTTACTTGTTGAGGAATACTGCTGTACGGGTGGCTTTCTGGCTATGTGACTGTGTGCGTAACGATAGTGTGAACGAATTATGACTAAATGTATGGATGAGGTACTAATACGGAGAAGCGAGTTGACCTCACCACACTCCCACGACATAACGATGCCGATCTGACGGCCCTTAGCGGTACTGATACGTTAGAATAAAATGGGGCAGGCTAAGCTGAGAAAGGGGCAAAAAAAACCACTGAAACCCTATTATTATTATTATTAGTATTATAAAAAGAGGGTTCTGAAAGGTAGGCCGATACCAAAAAATACAATGCATCAAAAAAGGTAACGTGAAAAGAACGAGTTAACTGTGAATCAAAACAAGGTGAAACACAAAACTGTAGGCGTGCAACTATAATACGCCAGAACCTTGATAATGATATAGAAATGCGTAAAAAAAAAGCCAAACGCGTCAAACAAAATAGAATTAGTAAGGAGTGAAAGTACTTACGAAATACTGATACATTAGACCATCAATTATGCATTTGTGTATTGCTGTCGGAATGTGATGAACGACTGTAATTGCACGCACTGCATAAATGGTGCCCTCTGATTTTTCTCCATAGTGTCACCACCTTCTCTTGTCTGATTTCGAAGCCTGACACACCTCGCCACGGTACGAATCAAACGGAAATAGCTATGCGTTTGCCGTCTTGTCACTTATATGTAAACGGAAGAGAAAGTATGTAAAAAAAAAAACAAATTGAAAGTTAAGAACAACTGCAGCGTTTGGCAGCAACGGAAAAAGCCGTCATGCGTCCTGCTACACTGGATAATCCTACTGTCTTTTATCTCAGAGAACGATACAATCGACAAACTTACCATAGGTCACCTGTAACAATTCACTGAAATGCACGTCGAAATATCAGTAAACCAATGACCGAAATAGAAGTATATAGGTATTCGCAGAGAGTGAGAAAACCGTAGGAGCTATTGATCAATCTAGATAATAATAATAATAATAATAACGATGATGATGCTTAAAGTGATTCTAGTAGTAGGAATACATCATCAATGTCTTTGTTTCTTCCAAGTGGAGCAGCAAAAGACCCAGCGTGACAGGTAGCAAAAAGGAGATACCAGTCTCCAACAGTCTACAGGGACCGATCGCTGTATCGTACGTAACTTATGAATGGTGCCAGAATGGCCGTCTCTCAAACTAACGAAATTCTCAAGCAATTCGGTTTCGAGCGTGTGTGTGTGTGTGTGCGTGTGTGTGTGTATGTGTATGTGTGTGTGTGTGTGTGTATGGATACGCGCGTAAGTGTTTGTTTGTAAATCTATTTATCTTCGGCTTTTTCAAAATTGAAAAAGAAAACCAATCATTTACAACACTAATGACAACACAGATCGGAAGCAAGAACAAGCAACATAAAGAATAATTTATATCGTTTACTGATATTGCATGAAAGCAGCGAGCTCTTTGTTGTCAACCTAATCGCTGAAAAATGCTATGGATGGCGGTGGCCGACAACAGCATGAACGATTACCTCTGCGATACAAACAGGAACCTAAACTATAGTTCTTTAGTTAATATGTCCACCGACGAACGGGACAAAGAAGAGAACGTGCCAGTGAGCAGAAACCTATGATGATGATGATGATGATCGCTAGGAAGAGACATTGAGTGATAAACGAAATTACATATAACTACAATTTTTTCTATTACAACCATTACCACTAACATAATTCTTTGCTATTATAAAAATTAATATTATTATTATCGCTCTGTAAATGACTATGACGATAAATCACGTTCCATATGGCCGCTGGGCAGATGATCTGTAACGGTCACGGTCCGTGTCGACGCATTGACAAAAAAACATCGCTGGTGAATACCGATCATTGCGACTCACTGATGGCTTATTGTCCACTGGGCTAATACTATTAGCACTAATCTTCCTCTTTCTCCACGTACATCTCTTGAGTTGAAAACAACCCGCCACCCCACATTACTATCGGTGTTATCTTCTCTCTCTCTCTCCGTCTATATATATATATATATATAATGAGGATGATAATATTAATAATAATTCAAATTTAGTGATTGATCTCTGCTGAGGGTCACTAAATACCAGGGAGCGCCTAGCGTTCTGCCCGATGGAAATATATATATATATATATATATATATATATATATATATATACGTAAATTATTAGAATGTGTATGTAAAAATGACAAACGACAGAAAAATAGCGACAAGAAGAGAGAGCGAGAGGGCGGGCGAGGGGGGAGAGAGAGAGAGAGAGAGAGAGATAAAACGAAAGAAAAAAATTTACTGTACATAATTCTGTAAATAGTTGACGTAAACGCAATCTACATAGTGTGCATAATGTAAATACTTAATACTTAATAATGATATAATAAAGGAGCATTTGAATTGAAGTAAATTGCGTTTTTATATTAGTCAAGCACACTTTATTAGACGTCGTTGCAGTATTGGGCGTCATTGCTTCTGGTAATGTGTTGTAGTTCCGTAAAAAAAATGTCCAAATGACTGAGCTGTTTATGATTCTTAGATAGGCAGCGTGTATGGGCGCTGATATTGTCGAAGTGACTTTTGTTGAGAGAGCTGATTGTTATATAGTTTCTCGTTTTGAAGCGCCCCATCGTACGAGTGACTTCCTCACAAATGCTCGACCATTGTCTTTTCTATTATAAGTGTAATAAAGGCACATGTGTTTTATTTACATCTAGTACTTAGTAATACGTTTAATGGGACTGCTAAACGTTTTTATCGTTCGAACCGTACGAACGGGAACACATGAAATAGGTTTTAGCAAAAGATATCTACTACATAAAACTGATTCTTCTATAGAACGAGATAGATCCTATTGGTCAAAAAAATGTATTAGAAACGCTTTAAATTTCATCATCAGTTAAAAAGAAAAAAAGCATAATAAAATTAAAAGTGCGATATTATAATCAATTTTTAATTACACAGCCACACGTTTACATTACTATTATTGTTATGGGTGTGAAGGTGTGCAACGAAAGAGCTCATTTCGTTTTTCCATTCACAGTGTTCTTCATCACACGCGCACCTATACTAAACTTTACTGACGTAATATTAGTAAATAGACCTTGAAGTTATATTCACAAGCGCAAGCAAATTAACGAGAATTAGACTATATCTTTACTACAAAAATGCCGTTGCTGGTACAAACGAGTCTTTCGATAAGTCGTAGAAATAACGTACGATCTTTCTGCATGTACGCATTGTTGCAATACACTCAACTCTTATTACAAGGATGAGAACGCAGACTTCAGATACCGGAATTAGCTAAAAATGAGCGTAAAAAAGCATCGAACGAGATCTTCCTTCTGTGTCACAATGACAGAATAAGTAGATCAAGCATTCCGCTCGATAAAATAAATAACAGTCATTCTAACTATTAGTCTACAATTTATGAGCTTTGTAATGTGCTACGGGCTCCATTATTTCGGATTTATGCAGTGCCCTCTTGACTAGATTGTGAGGTAGAGATAATCGCGAGCTGTGCTCGGGAGCTCATGAGGTATGTTTGGAAAGAGTCCATATCACAAGACAGTCGCTGAAAAGACGCCGATTTTACAGGTTAGATTATTTCGCAGTGGCGAATACCATTATTTTGTTTATAGATCATTTCTGTTTGCCTGACGAGTCAATAACAAAGTCACAAAGAATGGGTTTGTTAAAAAAAAAACAAAAAAAAAAGTCACTTAACTTAATCATGATCATCTTTTTACTATGACCACTAACATTACTGTGACATTTGAAAGTGTCCGACTGTTAGTGAAAATTGCATGTTTGACAATTGGCGTTTTTCGAACTACATAAATCTTCTTATCAATTCTAAATGGTGGAACCAGCTGCAGGCATTGGTGACCAAGTGAGCCTATATCATATAATAGTCATAAAACTATTTTACAGTGTACAACATGCAAGAGCCAATAAAGTTCTTCTTTTTTTTTTTTTTCTACAAATAAGTAGTAATTTTCTTAATTAACCTTGAGATCGAAAGTTATACACGCGGACGGCTCGCAACTATCGATAGGGCAGTAAGCAAGTACTTCCCTAAACGGACATACCTCTGTGGATCTATGAGAAATCCTTTTACTCAGAAGACTTATGTAAAGCAGCTCTTCACCAACTACGCGTGACACTTAAAGGTAAGAATGGTACATTTATCTGTTACAAAAGAGATCAAATAAATCGACGTTTCATGTATAGGAGTAATAACCCGCCGCGTCCACTAGCTGTACAGAAGTCCAAGTGTCGATAAGGCAAAAAATATCTAAAACTAGAATCTGCAAAGCAAAAAACATTTCGAGGTTTATGTCTGCTATAGCCATTGGCGATTTGTTTAGGCATCTTGCTTATTTCAGCACGAAACTAAACGTCTTAATGAAGGCAATCTGCGTCTAGTCAATGAGATGTACGTTTCTTTCGTTTTGTCTATTTTTGTTAGCGGAAGAAGCGCGCTGTTGCCTTTGACATCATGGAACACAAGTGAAGAAGCCGCAATATTCTTTCATTAATGTCTATTCTTGTTGAATTACCTTATACGCGCCCTTCCCTCTCACCGCACACCCGAAATGTGCCTATTCAGTGGACCTGTTGATCTCGAACTGTTGTCGTCATGCAGATAGTGAACATTCAATTGCGGGCGTGATCTGCCACCGAATGTACGTTACATCGTATATATTCACCGTTGCTAGATATAGTGAGAGTGACAACCGAAAATCACCCAAGATTTAAAAAATGAACCGAACTTTCAAATTATCTACTTTTCTCGACTGTCAGGATCGAGTCTAGCATCAACGTGGGCCGATTGATGTCAGTCCAGCGTTACTGGGTCACCAGGCCTTGCTTGAACTGTGCAGGATCTAGGCTATATTGATCAATTATGATTACTTAAGATTAACATGAAAAACTTCTATAAACACCTATCTGAACGAACGTTTCGGGCATCGTAGTTTTCCCCTCATCCCGGGTACATGTATTCTTTAGCCTGGTCTTCTCCGACCCGGAACGTGCCTACGTCGGAAAGTGCATCAGCCCTATACCCAGCGGCAGAGTTTGCTAGGCAAGGGTGGCAGAGTCGTACTTATTTCTCTCTCTCCAATAGTTTTCTTTGTTTAGTGATTAGGCAGCGGCCAATGCTACCATACGATCGAGTGTCCTCTCCATCATTTTGCTATTGAAAGCCCAAATTATTTCGTTCCGTTACAGTGATCGTCCGCGTAATGTCTTGGCGGTTGCCGAAAGCAGTTCGGCGCGTCAGCGGCGTGCAATACGCTTGAGTGCCGTTCGTCTAGCAATAACGACAATACTGCAGTGCGTCCAAGGCCCAACGAATAACAGCACAGTAAAACGGCCACAGCGAAGTAAACGACGCGGCCCACTCCAAGAGGTTTTGTCTAATCGATCACGTGTATTTATGTGCGCTAATTAACAGTTTCTTGCTACTAAGAACAACTGTGCCTACTAACAATCACAGCTGGGTACCGTTGAAAGGATGAGTGAGCTATCAAACGTTTGGCGCCGATCGCCGATGACGTCCGGCTGGACCCTTGTGCTTCTCGTGTGCTCACTTCGAGTTGACCGTACAACTTCATCAAATGGTAGATAAGGGACATATACTAGATACTGCATACGCTTTTTTAAATTGTTTTTCATTTTCTTTCACTATCACGATTAGGCCGCATCCGTAATCATTGCAATTTAGCCTCTGTACATGGCCAGTTACTAAGTATTTATGCTTTCCTATGTTCGTTAGTATTTATTAAGCCACTAAAGTTGGTCTATATATATATATATATATAAAGCAACTTTAGTGAATTTCGAAATCGATCAAATAAAATCTCGACATCTAAGGTTTGCGTAAGGTTGCATCTATTTTTGCTCTAGAGAACATTCGACTGTTCAGTGCTGAAATGATCCAGCTACAATATGGACGAAAATAGTAAGTTACGTAGATTTCTCTATACGATTGGTAGAAACGTATTGAGTTAGTCATCGCATAGGATAAAAGAGGCTAGCGAATAAACTTTATCGTGTGTTAGCAAACGATATGAGCTGCTTGTAATATGCGTTTATAGTTTATACTATAAAGATAAAGATTTATATACAGATTCCGTAGAACAAGCGCTGTTATACTTGTACTTTTGCAGCTTCTTCTGGATACTTCTCCTTCGCCGAAGATCTTTTTGGGCGCTTAACAAGTTTTTGACAATTCCCTTAATTTTATCCCTTGCTTACCGGTTTTTGGCCTTGAAAATTCTGACTATTCACATTGAAATTCACTGCCTCTCCTGTATTTAAAGTTATTATGTTAGTTAAGAAACAATTACCGACTTAGGCAGCGGCTGGTGCGCGTACATCAGCATCCGAGACTAATCATCCGATTCAAGCCCTATGAGATAACTAAGCTTAGCGTTTACTGGTCATCTCCACTGGTCTTAGTTCGATTGAAGTTCAGAATGCTACTGGCGAATGTAAACGTCAGAGTTACCTTTTGAAAAACCTTCGCTTTTACCTCGGCTCGTGTTTACATAGTAAATGGCTCATAAAGACTGTTCCGTTACGCATGGATCCAAACTCGGGCTATCAGATCGATACGCAATGACGCGACCGTTACACCACCTCGAAAAACGTACTCTGCCTGATTCGAAGCACTCACTCAGCACTAGAGCTTGAATTTTATTAGCACGTTCATGACCAATTACTAAATGGCTGAGTCTGTCTAGATAAAAAGTCATGTACCGTTGATGCTTGATGGAACTAACAATGCTCCAAGTGAAATACATAGGGGAAAGTATAATCGACGCCCAAGTTGGCGCGTATATGAAACCCGTTCAGGTGAATGCTATAACGTTTTGGCCAGGCCAATAAAATTAGGCCTAGCCTAATCGAAATATAGGTTGGCAAACCTATTTGTTTTCCAGTCTATTATAAATTTTGTTAGGAGTTTAGAAGCTCGTTCGAGGTACAGCATGTTTGCAGAGTGCTATTGATCATCAAATCTCTCTCTATGGAGATTTCTTTATTCGTCTACGGACAGGGAAGATAATATACATCCAGTTCAGGTCCACTTACAGTCTTCACTGCTCTTCTTGCTCTCTTGCAACAAGCCAATTTAAAAACGCCTTGGCTTCGGAGATGCTAGTATAGCCGATGCACGGCGATACAATCATTGACGACCGACATTCTCTATGTAAAGCGAACTAAATCACAATCCATTCGTTTCGTTACGTTTCATTTCATTAAGATAGGAAAAGTATTCAGTTTAACGTGGAAAATTTTGGCCAAAAAATGACTTGTTACGGAGGGGCATGCTTTAGTATAACCTAAATGAGATTGACCGCACTGAAATCATCACCATTAGGCAAATGTCAGAGCGATTCGTACCGTCATGCGTTTATCAGGCGGCGCTGACTTAAATAAGTGTTATATCAAGCGTGAGTGGTCATCTTGACATATGTGTTGTTTGAAAGTGTGTATGCGCCCTTAAGATCCACCAGCACTTGATCACGATTAAGGCCACCGTTCTGACCATGGATCACGTAATGCGTAGCGCTTCGTTCGTTTATTTCACGTAAAGACCTTATCCAGTTGTTCCGCAGCTAAATGTCCCCAAGGTCACGCAAGATGGTCCACTTATGAATAATCTCTCTATTTTCTTTTGCTGAACTGAGTTACTCGACACGGCGCGATCTCTACTCATGCTTTATACACTGTGCCAGTAGAGAAGCAATGTGTAGACATTGTTTTCTATTCTTTGAACGAGTGACGTGCGTCGACGCATTCATAGAATAGGAAATGCCCCTGAACGCAGTTACTACGATTTATCGGAGGCCCCAAACATTCAACTGGCTGCACTGCAGTGGCATCAGCGTTACTTCCTCCGGAAACAAATACAAACGGGTCTAACCTTACCCGGAATCAAGCGGCCTGGTGATCTGGCGTCAAACGCTGAAATCATAACAATGGTCATTCTTGAAGTGGCATTGTTGTGTTTCGGTAGCTCTATTCATTGGCCCAAGGGGTCGAAAAGGCCCTTGCCTTTGCAGCACAGTCTCATGCAACCTCTTCGTCATGAGAGAAAAAGTGATTTGTTGCTTGATGCGGTCCGCGTCTCTTATGCAGAAAGGTATAATAATGAGGCAGCTGCCAAATTCGGCTCATAGGAGAGAGATAATGTCTTTTATAACAGCATCGGTCTTTTCTGCGATCTATCCAAGGACAAGTGTCAATCAGTAACAACACATGGTTCTATTTTTTTAATGTGTTAATGTGCTAACGAATTTCTTCATTGATAAGAGAAAAAAAATCATAGAGAGTGGCAGATATCATACGGATTTACCTTTGTAGGTAAGCATCAATATTGAGGGTGAGTCTAAACCGCCGATAACATCACCGATAGCTTAATGTAACATGAGGACTCTCTTTAAGAGCTGTGAAAACGTGTCTGCAGAACGAGTCAATGCCCAAAAGGTCACTGCGTGTTTTGCTGGCCAGAAAACTAAGCTTTCGAAGCCCTTACTTGACCTACTAGCATTCATTAGGTAGTCATGATAAGGCAATATATGAACACGCTCACATACTTCGTATCGACGGTTGTGACCCTTGTTTTTATGATTTTATAGGGTAACAAGCTGCTTGTGAGTGAGACTAGGGCTACGTCGTTAACAGAAAACGAACGAAACTAGCGCAAGCTCATAGTCACCACCTTTACTAAATATAGATTCATAATTGCTTGTTTTAATTTACTTCATTTTCAGACAGCTGCTGTCTATTCGGTGAGTTTCTAGCGCAAACTACTGGCGGATGCAAACGGATTGCCGCAAATCTACGACAAAAAGAGTTTTCCTTCGACGAGTCGAAGGAGTGCCTCGGTTATTTCAGTCGTTGCTGCCGTAGAAAAATCAACGAGCAAAATTGCCAAAAAGGACGTGAACACGCTCGTTCAGGGAAACCCTGCGAAGAGCTCATCCATGCCAAGGCCGAGGTCAGAAGACACAAAACAGAATTTTTCTATCTGGAAACAATTATATACACTGACAAAAATACAAGTCAAGCTTACACAATATGTGTGCTTTTAAATAAATACTTTAAATGGGAGCAGTGTCCATGGGATGGTTATTCCTTCAGTTTAAGCACGAATATCAGTCAAGATTTCGCCATATGTTCATGGTTGGTTTGAGTGTGTTACCACAGACAAATCAACAGCACCCACTCTGAATTGCTGAATGAGGCAAAAATCATTACAGAATATGACTGGTCTGTTGGAGTATTTGGGTCGAACCGGTTATACCAAGGAAATGTTTTGAAAGAACGGACCAAATATGTAAAAAAAAAACCTGTGTGGAACTTCGTGCCGCCATATAAAGCCGGAACTTTTATTGCTTGGACTTGTGTCTTTCGTCTACTGTTCTTTATTTGTGTCTACTATTTTTTTGAACTTTATGCCAATAAGTTGAGCATATAATGCTTAATTAGCGCGCAAACACTATCCGATAATGATCTTTGTAAACTGTAGAAGTATCTACTACTATAGTGAAACTAATTAAAACAAAAACCAGTAACTAATGCTAGCTGCAACGATCATACGATCACAGCTGAGGTCCAGTCGGCTTGCTTTTAGCCATTTTTGACTATGGCTGTAGGTATGGATCTTGCCGATGTAGTTAGACCATTTGCTGCTTGTAAAAAAACATGGAGATCATTCAAAAAGCTCGATTTGACATCGGAAACATGAAATCAGGCGGTTTGTAATAATTTGAACTGGATCTGTGCAATAAACAGTAACGAAATACACTTTATACAAGAGAAATGCACAAACATTTACAAAAGACGCCATATTAAGTTCACCTGTTTGTCTTCCTTATTTTATATTGGGTCCTAATAATAATAGCAGTGGGTGTTGCGCAGTTCGAACTGCGACTTCTGATAAATAATATAATTTCGTCCAATGTCCATCTTGTGACCAAAAACATAGTCTAACTTAATTCTGTTACTGAAAAAAGGGTTAGTGGCTTTGCAAACGTAAGTTTGCACTTCCTGCACTTAAATTCACGATAGGCCATCGATGAATGCGAAGAGGCCGTCAACCAGGATCTTCAAAAGCGAATACCTGGACAACGGCCGTACAACAATTTCTAATACATTGAAGATGACCAACGACAGGCATCCTCACGGTAGTACGTAGTTAACATAGCCGTCGTCATAGTGGATTAATATTTACGCGACAATTTAATTATTTGCTTTATTCCATTCGAGTTGTCATTACTTTTTTTAAGTAATCCGTTCTAATTTCGATTTTTTCTCACGAAAAGTGGACGAAAATTTCCATGACTTGTATATACAGTACAGTACCGTATATACCTACAAATCGTAACATTATTTTCCCGAAAATAGGGATCAGTTGCGTACCTGAGTCCTCGAAATTCGCTTTACATGCATTAATGATTTGTCGTATGCAGTTAAGCCACACAGAGCAAGCCTTTATTTAGGACCAGCCGGTTCGGGTATCCTTATTCCACCACTAAACGTTACAAAGTTAAGAACTTTTAGTTAGCGACACAAACTATAGATTTTCGTACTGATAGATTTATAGATACTCCGCCTCGGCATTAGCTTTTTCAGAGTGCGTTTATAGCAATTCGTTACTAAGATGACAGGTGTAATGCAGGATTGCTTAATAGGATCAATCGTATGCCCTGCTAGTACGCAATGGTGTTTCCACCTGGTAAAATGATCGTTGAATTATTCCGATGGAAAAAATCAAGACGCTATATACCTGAATCAGGCTTCAGCTAGGCATAGGGTAATATGTCATGGAAGGTGTTCGCGTATATCTAGCTCGAACAAGCCATAGCTATTCGTTGTAGTGTCCCGTTCCAACGGTTCGTCCGCTTGTTTCATGTAAATTCAATTAAATGCATTGTCACGTACGAGCGGTAGCTGAAAGCGACTGCCGTATAAACACTTGTTTACTTCATCTTCACGCACGAAACGATGCAGACAAATGTCATCATTGGAGAATCCAACATCGTAGAAAAACAACCAGAACCTCATTGAAACGTTAGAAATTCTATTGCCAGTGACTGTGTTCTTGACACACTTGCCTCGCGTATATGAGTCATTCATTGAAAAAATACACGAGATATGATCGTTTAAAACATTTGGTTCGATGGTATCATCGAATGATGTCTTACAAATAGAATCTAGATTACGACTTATAGTATATGGATATAATGGGGTACCATTTATCATATAATTCTGGTAACTAGAGAAAAATTATATATATAAAGTACCTCGCTTATACGGAAACAATTTGCTCTGCATGAAAAGGTCTGTCTCTTATTTCTGTCCCTTAGAATACCACTTCAGTCTAGTCTAGTAATAAAAAAAAAAGGCGGAAATGCGCCTCCATTTGTACTCTGTACATTAGCAGCAAATTTAACTAAACGCAAAAGTTTCTGTATGATGCTTTTAAATTTCATAACATAATTTTTTATAGGAAATGTGGGCCTATTGAGAAAACATATCAAGCTCGTACTGCATGTATTTTAGGAATGCTGTACAGCTTGTCGAGAAGGACTTGTGTCCGAGACATGCTCGGCGCCCTGGTTGGAAGGAGAACCCATTTTGAATAGGACGTTTCAAGCGTGCTGCAAACAGCAGACAACTCATTCCGCTTCAACGGCGACCTGGAGAAGCCTCAGTTTACAGCAACGACGATTATCGAGTTTACCGGGTCCTTTTCCGTTAATGTGCAACCAAGGTTACCACTTCAATAGGACGCTTTTGGCATGCGAAGGTAAATGAAAGTTACTTCAATATTCTAGCCACTCTACTCTGACGCTATACGCCAGAGTTTGCACGGACAGTAAGAAGGTTACGCAGAACGGTACGATCCCAATCGTAGCGACCAAACGAACCCGAATAACAGCACGAGTGGTGTGCCGTTTAAAATTATTAAATGTTTTTACTTAGTGAGTTTGCAAAAACGACGTCTGAGCTTTGGCACTTTAGTCCCGAATGATTCTCGAATCAGTAAAATTGTTTTGATGCCACCAGCATTACAACTTCTGTAACCTTTAGCTATATTAGAGGTTGTTTTTAAGGTTAAATTATTACCGTCTGAAACAGTAACTTGCAATCTTTATTCCAATTGAATAATTTAATCAATATATATATATATATATATATATATATATATATATACATTTATAAAAGGCTACCCCCAAAGTCTCTTTGTTATACATCTTGAAAGCGTTATTATCTACAATGATTTATTTAACTATATGCTGGCCCAATCAGCTAAAAAATATATTATATTATTATCACTATAATTAAGTTATTTTTATCTACTTGCGCAACTGTAACAGAACATATATATTTTTTTATTATGTCGCACATCTCTTCGCTTCGCAAGTACAAATGTACATTATTATAGCTTATAGTCTTAATCATCGATCAGTACTTTTTGGGTGTGATCCTATCTTAGACATCGACGAATGCTTCTTGGGGAAGTATTCCTGCCCTCGCGGTACGATATGCCTTAATCTACCTGGAGGATACGAGTGTTCACCAAACGTTTTCGAGCTCCAGAAGATCGAGGTGATTCCTGACTGCCCAACAGGATTCTTTTATAGTCGGCACGTCAAAGACTGTATAGGTTTGCATTCAATCCTGCTAGCTGAGTGACTATTGATTACTAATCCATGTTTGATAGGTATCGAATAAAAATACTAGAGCTCTAGTAGGCAAGTTTACCGATAGGGCACTTGTTGGCCGAAGAGGCCTTAGACGACGTACGACTGTACGGCTTACTCTAAAAAAATACCTTTCTTTTAATTCAGTTATTTTTAAAAGTCATGATGCAGCAAATTATTCCCCCTTAAACTCGTAGCATTAGCCACCTTTTCAGTTATTATCGGCACATTTCTTCTGCGGGTGCCGCTGGCGCAAGTTCGTCAATGCGAATACTCACATATAAGCAATTCGTGTCAATGAAACGTTTTTTCAAAAATTGCTTCACCCTCTCCCCTCCCCTCCCCTCCCCTCCCCTCCCCCACAACATGCCCTGCTTTGCCATTTAACATACCGCAGATCGAGATGAGTGCGTCAGTGGGGAACACATATGTTCCCCAAATGAGGTTTGCATGAACACTCTCGGCAACTATTACTGCCGCAATAAGTCATGGACGGATTGCGAGCCTGGCTACAGATTTCATATAGATCAGGGTTGTATTGGTAAGTCTTTTCAAAAAATACGCTCCGGCTTATAACGTATTACGTTTGCTGTAAAATTACGACTCTTTTTTGGAAGAAGGCCATAGTCATGTATAATGGGCCAAATTTGAGGCTCTCCAACAAATATATATATATATACTATATGTGGACCTTAGGAATCCTGAATGAATGCGGGTTAGTAAGCTACATATGGCTTGCTGCACGTTGATATAATTAAATTGCCGATTTATCCGTCTTTCGCTTTGAAGCAACACCTAACGACCTGGTCTTATATTCGCTCGCCTTTTCCATACCCACATATTTTTCTGATATTAATGATATCAGACGTGGACCAATGTTCGAGTGTGCACGATTGCTCGACTGAAGAAGAATGCGTAGATCGTGGAGGTCAATACGTCTGTGTCAGTCACTGTCATAGAGGTTACAAGGTGGACCCAGTTACGGTCGAGTGCAATGGTAGGTGCAAAAGAACATCCATCTGATTAATTCTACGCCACGAATTGTATCATAAAAATTATGCTGACATTAGGTTCCGTTGAATAATCTGTAGTATTCGCACATAATTTTAGATATCGACGAATGTATGGAAGGTACACATAACTGCACCGTATTGGAGACATGTATCAACCAGGAAGGATCCTTCCGATGCGCGGCCAAGCAATTGCCGGCTTGCAAACATGGATATGACAGACAAGGCAGCGAGACATGCGAAGGTTATTGCCGTTCAACTTTGTATAGCCAGCGCAAAATTTCATTTGCCCCTCATTCAAAGGTCACAGACCGATACGAATTCAAATATAGTTTTCAGAATTATCCAATCTAACCATTTTAGGCTATTTTCTAAGACTGCGTCAAACCACTCCGAAGCAGTCGGACTGCCCTGATATTCGTGCCGCGTGCGAGGCGTTAGCTAAGAGCGTAAGTTCTAATAAAGAATGAGCTCCTTTCCGTGAATGAAGGTGTCTTCATACACTACTGTGCAACCAACTAAAACACAATGAAGCTACCTCTTAGGTAACGCCCGCTTGGTTTCTCCAGTCTGAATTGAGAAGGTAGGTGTTCCAGGTCGGAGATGACGAGTCACTGCTAAGCTGCTTTTTGCCAACCGGCGTTACGCGTTAGATATATTTGTCGCAGGTATTGAAATTATGATGTTTTCTCCTACGTAATGCCCAATAGATAAATAAAAATTCAGAGTAAATGTTTATGTGATTGATTTTCAGACATTAACGAGTGTGCTTTAGAGATTCACAACTGCACATCAACGGAAAGCTGCTTCAACAAAGAAGGAGGCTTCGAATGCAGAACGAAACCTGCATGTAACAAAGGCTACTGGAGAAACAAAAAAGGAGAATGCGAAGGTAATGTTATAGTGAACAGGTTACAGCATAAAAACAACTAAACACTAATAATTGTCTTATAGCTTGGGGTATATTCGAGTTAGTGCAGCTTGTTTTGCCCTACCCATATTCCTCTTCAGATATCGATGAGTGCAAAGAGCATCGAGAGGCATGCGGTCCGCATTCGCGATGCGTAAACATGGCGGGAAGCTTCGTCTGCCATAGGACCTGTGGGCAGGGCTACACACACGACAACGGGACGTGCATTGGTATGTAAATGCATTTCAAAACTTCCCGCACTGTATTGACATTTAACGTAAATTACGGTATTTCGTCTGTTCATGACGCAGCCGCTAACTGTCCGAGAATTCGTTGACAACACGTATCTATTTCATTGTATTGAATTGCACAGATATTGATGAATGTTTTACGGGAGATATCATTTGTTTAGTCGGGCAGCGTTGCGAAAATCTTGAAGGAAGCGCTCGTTGTGTTGACGAAAACTGCGAACTCCTTGGTAAAGTGACAGCTCCTGATGGAACTTGCCTTCTGCGAAGGACGTGTGCGGATGGCTACTACCACGATCGGGGTTTTGACATCTGCAAAGGTTGAGTTAAATTCTAGTGTGCTTTGAAAATAGTACCTAGTAATCGTTCGATATAGTTTTTTATCTGTGAGCGTGCAGGTTTCGGTAAAATTATACGGTTCTATTAGTCGTCCTATCAATTCCAAAGTGTTTGTCGGTTTCTTACCCCACTCTAGTCGACTAGATGAAAACAAACGGACCTCCAGACATTCCTAAATAACCTCTTTTTCATGGTGAAATTACCAAAAACTTCCGACCTTCCGAAAAATGAGTACGTCTCTTCAGCGTGAGTAATTAACCGTTGAAAATATATGCGGTGTTTCTAAGAATAACTATTGATGGTCAGCGAAGGCTAACGTTCTATTATGAATCGTATATTATTTTTTACAGGAACTATATGTTTACTTTTAGTAATGAGGAACTTTATTTAAAATTTGTTACAATGTACATTTATTCGCTAACAGAATTTTGACGACTAAGAACAGATCCGCTCATTTCTATCGGCGTTTGTCCTCTAGAATATTCTTATATATAGGCTAACATGATGACACGAATCCATAATTATATATCTGTTCTTCGTTTTGCTGCAAAGATATCAACGAGTGCGTTTTAAAATATCCAGCTTGTGCTCCCGACCAGGAGTGCATAAATACCATAGGATCTTATCGTTGCACCCGTATTATCAGTCGCGACTCCGGCATTAAGTGCCCCGAAGGGCTGAAACGCTCAGCAAACGGAACAACCTGTGAGGATGTTGACGAATGTCAAGAAGGTTGGTAGGTTCCACTTAATTTCGGAAAAAAAAATTACAAATTTAGAAATCGATGCATTTTTCGTACAGAGTTTCTCTAATTGCTGTCAGTGTCTATGAACTAACCTAGAAAGGCTGCAACTACTAAATTTAGGAGACCCGCGTTTCAGGTGAATCCGGATTGCGTTTTTACTGGTAACGAAACGTTAGTTAAGCGCTGCATGAACTCTGTTTACTGGCTGTTGAACTGGTGGTATTCCTTTAAATGTGAATTTACACAACTATTAATTATATATATATGTATGTATGTATGTATGTATGTATGTATGTATGTATGTATGGAAAAAATTAACATTAAGAGAGCTTTTGCCTGAATTTATAGGTCTGCACACATGTGACCCACACACTGCAGATTGCGATAATACGTTTGGTAGTTACCTTTGCCACTGTAAAGAAGGATTTACTAGTGACTGGAGGGGCATTTGCGTTCGAGCGGAGCAAAACTGGAACGTCTCGGAAAAATCGAAGTGCCCTCTTGGATATCGACCGGACGGCGAAAACTGCGAAGGTATGTGACAATTATACTGTTATTTAGGACTTTTTTTTATAGCTTGTCGTCAATGAAGCCACAAAGCGAATATGATTTAAAATGGAAATTGTTTTGTGCTCAACCGTAAATTAAACCGTTTGTTTGTTTCTAGTGTCATAAAAATGGCTGAAATGATTTATCTGGTTATCGCTGTATCTAGTGGTTTTGGCGAAATTATGTCGAGAGCCTACTTACTCGTAAACAGACTGAGTAGCGTAAGGATTTATCGCAGTGTTTTTTTAAATAGTCTTAGCCATAACACAATGTTCCCCACCGTTATAATCTTTTTGTGAGTTGACCAGAGTAGTCAAGTCTCATTTGTTTAAAGCATAATTCAAGGTTCGTGACTTTTACTCGAACATCTTATTTTGAGTGTATATATAACTCTGAAGCATTTGTTTATAGATATCGATGAATGTTTTGAAATCGCCCGGGTCGGCAATCCGTTATGTGAACATTCTTGCGTGAACCTTCCCGGAACGTACCGTTGTACATGTCACAATGGATTTGAGCCCGATCTCTACGACCCAACAAAATGCATAGGTCTGTAGAACCAAGCAACGGTTACGCACATTGACTCAACTCGCTCGTACTTACAAAGTGAAGATTATCTGTCAGGTGAAGATAACCAGCTGTATAGGAAGCCTTTTACCTGAGCGGCGTTATGAAAAAAATGCTCATACGCGTAACGGACAACTGTACGATGGATTGCAACGTTTTCTGGCCTCTTTTGATGCATAAAAACACATCAATTCTAGTTCTAGTCAAAACATTACTACTGTTAATCTACTTTATAGATAACGGCTTCTGTTTCATATATATCTACATAATTATTTAGCAAGACGAAACCTTGTATTTGGGGCAGTTATAATACGACTAACCCTTTAACTGTCCTTAATAACTTGGTAAACATGTTCTCTTTTAAGACGTGAATGAATGTGAGCGCGGCTTATGTAAAGGCGTTTGTATCAATAAGATTGGATCGTTTGAATGCACCTGCCCACCAGGTAAGTGACGACCTCAGTCAATTCACTATTAGAACAGAAACAACGTTTTATTCAACTTTTTCTGAACGTTCTTTTGAATAAACGCCTCCATCGTTTTTCATCGATTGAAACATACTGCCCAGATGATTATACCTAGCAAACATCGACTTTGCCGTAAGAAAATACGTCTTGTTTTTGGTTTTCTGTGTAACGTGAGCTCGATTAACTGTTAACACTTAGAAAATCCTTATAAAAATTTTGCGGCTATTTTGTAATAAGCTAATCATTAAACTATTATCTACCTTCGATTTGAAAAATGAGATGAGCTTTTTTCTCTCTAACACCCCCACGATTACCTCCACTCGTTAAAATCCGTTTTTCTTTCTAGATAATTTGCACAGAAAATACTTTAGAACTGTGTTTTTTCTTTCGTTGCCTCCTTTATGACAAAATAATACTCCTTTTATTTCTTTTTTTTTTTTCGAAGAAGCCGCTCTCTGTTCGAACGATCTGTTTTATAACAGTTGGATAATTTTTAAAGAAACATCTTATAATAGCTGAAGCAAATATTTAAGAAATTCCATTTATTATCAGATATATAATAACTGCGGAAAAAAGTGAAGAAGTAAATTGTAGTAGGCGATTTAATGCATGGAAACATTAAAAAGAAAAAAAAAGGCTAGATATTCGTTGAGCTCTAGTTTGGGTCAGTTGTACCGATGGAGAGGCGTTAATATAGAAATACAGCCGAATAATTATAATATCTATTTACTATAATATAATCGATACTATAATATCTATAATATAATTTATCAGGAGGCCACAGGTCCAAACATTTATAGTGCTCGTAGAAATCAAAGCAGATCCAGGAACAAAATTAAATCGTTAAGTACGTCGTTCAAATTTATAGTCCGTTTTGCTTTAAATAAAATAGTGATTTACGCAACTTCACATAATAACCTGGAAGTGAGCGACCGTAACTTCAATGCTTGGATTCCTATCACACCGATGGGTGTAGATTATGTATCTAGATTGCATAATTAGGATACTATAAATTACATATGCCCATATTATTATCCATTTTTTTTTATTAAATTTCTAGGCTTTGTGATGAACGGGCCATCAGCATGCATAGATATTGACGAATGCCGTGCCGGGACTAACAATTGCACAGGCAGTGAAAAATGCATCAATATTGAAGGTGACTTCCGATGCGTTGACTTCACCTGTCCTGAAGCATCGATGTATAAAAAAGACGCAAAACGATCGTGAGTAATTCAATAAAAGAGGTTTCCGGCTTTCACACAACTTTCATGTACCATATTTGTTAATCAACTTTCTCAATAAATTTTCTTACGTAGCTGATTGTTAAAACAATGCAAGTAGAAAAATAAAATCCAACGCTAATAGAAAGCTAAGGTAACTTATCTGGTCGGGCAGTTCCGTATAGTATGGAGTGGTCTTATATACTCTATATAGTAAAGCAAGCCATTTACAGTAATCCTACTTGCAGAAAGGCAACTCGTATCTTGAATCTATAATGTTAAATTCTTGTATCTATACAAAAACAGTGCACAAGCGAAATTTTCTCTAAAAATTGAATTTCCTTAACCATATACATTTGTTAAGTCGATGCATTAAGGCCTGGAAGAAACTGGCGTCGGACTTCTGATCCTACCAGGGTCTAGAATTGAATCAGACGCTTGGATATCCGTACATGTTTTTAATCTCTCAAGGACACAGGACGATCTTAAATTCCAATTGATAAAACCCATGACAAACATTTCCAAACGTTTATACCTATTCTACTAATACTTCTTTTGCCTCTTCAAGGGTATTTCTGTCTCATACTTTTTGTATTATGTTTAACAATTAATAATTGGTCTGTTTGTCTATGGTGTAACATGTTCGATGGCAAAAGATTTAGATACATGAACCTGGCTTTTTTTTTTGGCAGTCCCGTTCTCACGCACGTAAAAATTAAAAACGAATTGTGAATCATTCACGTATGGCTATTCCGCAGCCATTGTATGTTTATTGGAAACTTTCGTGTAGATTAGTTCACGCATATGCTATGTGATGGTATCAATTAATCTCCTCCTTTGAATAACAGTTTTTTTATAAACTACAATTGAATCGTCTGCATTGCTTTATCTGCTCGGCTCAATCTGCGGCTGGTGATGAAAAAAAAATAGGGCTTCAGAATGGCCAAAAAGCTGTTGAACGGTTGCTTTCTGACCCATTTTGTTCAAGCTAACCCAACGTGTCGTGATTTCGCAGGTTTCTTGACGTTCTTAGTGTAATGCCATAGTTCCCTTGAGAAAGGTTGAAACAGTTATTCATTGACTCGGATCAGTCAATCTCGACATACAAATCTCAGGCGATGAAAACGAGGCATATTTTAGCATTTGTCAAACCCAATTGAAAGAGCGTCCTTATTAGGGTGTAAGGACGAGACTGAGCTGTGACCGCCAGTACGTATTAAATTTCTGTTTCTTCAAGCAGTCGGTGCATCCGGACTGAATTGTGCGAGCATCATGGCTGTCGACTTACGCCAAAGATTATTACGTTCGCCTATAAACCCCTGAAGCGTGATTCATCACAGCACCAGCGCCAGAAAATATCAGTAAAACCGACTCATGCGCGAGACGAATTTGCTGAATTTACGTTTAACGTTGACAAGATTGTTGATCGAAGACAAAACACAAAGGGAAAGCTGGCCACGAATGAAGACTTCCGACTCTATCATCACAAGACGTGGGCTAAGGTACGATTTGGTCAATAGACAATAATTTAAACAACACTCTTTGATCCTATTTGCTTTAATCCACTCGCACGCCAGTTCTTACAGCTGCTCGCCATGTTGTTTTTATAATTCATATTAATCTGATACTGATGGGGATACTTACATAACGGCATACGTCTGATTTTACAGTTGGTGTTGCGACGCCGTTTGACTGTGGCACAGGATATTTATGTTACGCTAAAAGCGAAGATATATCGGATGAATTCTTTTCGCAGGGACGAGCTGCAGGAAACCCGCGAATGGAAGATAATATTCTACGTGCCACAGAATACATTTTAGGATAAAGCAGGACCATGTAATAAAGTCCTCGTATATAAAATGCATCCATTCGCAGGGGTAAGGTAATTTATTTAGCGCTCCCAAGGTTTGCGGCCCCTCGCAGCCTTGTAGTGCGACAGGACTACAATCTATTGAATAACAAACATAAAAGTATGCTTCTACAAAGCCTAAAAACCATTCCATATTAGGACTGATAAACACTTAAGTTGTGATAATTATATGGACCAAAAACATGCCTGAAAAAAAGTTGAGTTTTCTCTCTAGAATACCCTAGAATCACGTTATTCATATATATAATATTTATTGAGTCCTAGTGCTTGGGTGGAAAACCAGTGCCAGCGGCGCCAGTAATACGCCCTTTTCTTGTAAGCTGTGCGCTCTGTCATACGTTAGGTCCACCGCTGTGTTCGTTTAGAGAGGTCTGTGGATATTTTCAACGCTACGGAAGTAGAATAGGACTTTATTGACACAACGAAGTCTTAATAAAATGTATGCTAAAGATAATATTATTAAGACAAAGCAAGATTCGGCAAAACAAGCGGCCTTTATCCATATACCACCGTCTAATATGACTCCGTTTTTTTTGCATCTGCTTTATTTTCAAAAAAACAATTCAAAGAATTACCAGCTCATGTGACACAATTTTGAATACTCAACCAACGACGGCCTAATAAAGACAATCTGTTCATCGCAAACTTTACGATGACGTATCGGAAATGTTGAAACCATTGTTTTCATTTAGAAGACGCATACATATGCATAGGCGTTATTTGTACAGGTCGGATGAACTCTGAACTTCATATTAACTTGAGTATAAAAATTTCATGTATTTCTCTGTAGTGCGATTGTTGTCTCACCGTAGCAAATTCTCCTCGAAGCACCCTGACAAACTTTCATTGGCACAGAGGTCAGCTACTATACCTAATCTCTACGCGTGATACAATGCCTGCAGACTCTATATACCTCAAAATTGCTTTGATTTGTAATACTGAATGTTCAACCTGTAGAGGGAATGTAAACGAGATATGGAGGGACAAGGCCATATTTGCTCAGAGCAGAGGTGCATGAACAGCTTTGTTAGAAACTTATCCAACCCGTTGGAAGATCGTTTAACAATGTAGTTGGAAAGTCTCTTTCCAGCGCCAAAATATTTTTGGCGCCTTCCGAGAAAACCACGCGTGCATGACTAGCGATATTAACGCGGTAGTTAACAAGGAAATTTTAGCAAAGTCTCCACGCAGTATCCACCGGCTTCAACAACCTTTCTTCCGGACAGGTTCTCAAGCTCCATTACGACGATACACACTGCAACCTGAAGACACCATACACATTAAATAGAATCCAAATTAGAATCTCACTCCGCCTTTTTATAGTTCCAGTATCATAATAAGGAGATAACCACAGCCTTGACAAGGCATATATGCTTTATATAATATATGTTATATATAATCGCATAAAGTTTATAGTATGATAAAGATGATTGCTACATAATGCGGGGGGTGTTTGCAGGCAATACAGAACGCATCTGCTATAACTGCTTTCTTACTCACAAATAGTGAGACACTGGAAAAGCCCTTCTGACAACTTTTTAGGAGAAAAAATCATTGGGTGCATGAATCATTCTCGCGAACAATAAAATTACAATAGAAAATCTTTCGAAATGTCGACCCACACAAACGATTAGGGAAGCCTTAGGATACTGAAGGCGAAAGGATAATCCAGTATCAAAGCGTCAACTTTAAACGACGTGCAATTGAAGTAAACTATTGATCTACGAACGGGACGTCACACTTTAGTTAAAACGACTTCGTTGCGGCAAACCGCATGGCCTCACTTTTATTAACTCGTTCGCGACAGTCAATAAGCAGATCTATCTATCCAGCCTCCTCCTGGCCACGGCCACTATAGACACCATGCTTTCGGCATGCAAAAGTCTATTAGTCATTTAGTCATGAACTGAGTCTCGTCTTACATATAACCCTGTTGACATGGGCATGTTACAGCACTGAACCTTCAGTGTGCCTTCTCTGGCTTTGATTCTATACCAATAATTGTTAATACATATATATTAACAATTACTGCTTTGTTATGTTCAGTGTTCTTTAGAATTTTGACTGTACCTACGCATTTTTACGTTAACGTGAGGAAATTTCATTGTTACTCGACAAAAATCATAAAAACACTAACGAAGCTTGGGTTTTTGTCCCTTGTTGGGTGGAGCTTCAATGTAGATACTGAACTGTCGAAAAAGTATCGACCGTGTTTTTCTTTAAAGCCACACACTTCAATTGTGCCACTGACAAGTCGCGTGGAGTGGGCCTTAGCGACGTTTAAAGAGTGAAATCTGGCAGTGCTAGGGGTAACAGAACTGTTTGATGGCCATAAGACTCGCGCAACTTATGATAGAGCGGCTTGAGGAAAAGCAGAACTTTTGAAAAATTAACTTAAAAAACTTTAGAATTGTATTACGATAGAGAAATAATTGCTGCGCAAATCCATACGAAAATTGTATGTAGTTAGAATATGGCCTAAAGATGGTCCTATCCCTTTCGTTCAGGAAATCTCCGGCTGGTTGTAGTAGCCGACCAACTATGTAGAAACTGAAGAATTGAGCAAGTGGAGTAAAGCCAATACGTAAATAGCCACGACATCACCAAAGGGCTAAGCATGCATCACCGAACTTTTTTAAATTAAAAAACCTCAATGCTTTAAGCGTCACACGATTGACCAAAACGAACTTACCCGATCGTATTTTCGTCTGCAAAACTCGACAGAGACGCAACGATATCGACCCATTTCAGAAGCGGTTCATCATGGGTGGTGAAAAGTGGATTACTTACCATAATTAGGTGCAGGTAGAAAAAATCCAGAAAATAGAAGGATACCTTCTTTTGGTGGAAGGCGGGATTAGAAAGAAATCGTGATTTTGAGTTGCTATCGCCTGGCAAAACGACGATTCCTCTCGACAGCTCGCCAAGACGATATATAAATACATTCGAGTGATAAAAATTCTGTAGAGATGGTGAACAAAGAAACCATCACCTTCCATTATGACAATGGCAAGCCACATACGACCTTTGCTAGCCGGCAGAAGTTCATAGAAGCTGGATCGAGACTTTTAATGCATCCGCCATCTAGCTCGGATCTTGTACTAGAAGATCCGCGATTGCTTCGGTCTTCAGAACACTTTCCATTATTTGATGTAACAATTTTCCGTTCTGCATTACGGTACCTCATCGACCACGCACGTAATAGCGCACATGTAGTCTGGGAAATACTTCCAAATAGCAAAAATGTTTTCGTCAACTTCGGCTTCGGCTTCGGCAGTCAATATATTTTTTTTTCGATCATTGCATCTATTGCGAATCCATTATTAAAAATTCATCAACTGGAGCATCCACGCATATTATATGAACCATACCCTTGCCGCGAATTTCGGAAGCGTTATTTCATCTTCAATATAAATAATAATAGAATGGACCTAGACATTTCTCTACTGTAATTATCCGCTCTATGTTAACACTACCATAATTTGAACTATTTCCCCCACTAGTGGCTCTTAAGCTGAAAACAAATTATCTCTATAGAAACAAAGTTTTCTGTGGAACTCTTTTCGGGTGCAGTGACAGTCAACGACTACTTAATCCATCTAAATCCATAGATTGCTAGACCAAAAAGTATCTGCATGATTATTTTAGGTTTAGACTAGTGAAAGATTGACCGTAAGAACGTTTTCCATCTTACGATCGTAGAGCTCTGTCCGACTACTAACTACCGTTGTAGTTAGACGCCGTCCTAGTAGGGCCAACGTGCTGTGATAGATCGTGATGAATAAAATCAGAGGAAAGTATGTATAACAAAATAAAGTTACTGGCATGCCAAATAGGGATCGATAGGAGCAAAAGTACAGAACTTTGCAAATGTTTGGCAGGAATACAAAAAACGCGCGGGGCCCTGAGCGATATCTTCGATACGGCAAGTAACGTTTAGTTGCCTTCGTATAACCCGCGATATCACGCAGCACTAGCTCATGACCATTATATGACGGGTACGTTCTCTATAATAATTTCATATCTTTTCACGTAATTCGTTTAATATGGCTAGAACTAGATTTGGAATATTTTAATGTGCCCTTAGACTGATCACTTTTGTATTGATAAGTTCCACGGTCAAATGTTGTATGAGAAACAGTTGTTGCAGCTATCACGCAAACCGTGACACGAGCGGTTTCGTCAGTTTAAGTTAGTGTCCTTCTCTATATGTGAGGTGATGTGAAAGACATCAGCACAATTGAAACTTATCGTAGTCATCAGCCAGGGAGATGGCAAACTCTCCTGGCCTATCAATATCCTTGATTGGATACATCAAGCGCTCAGCGTCTCGAGTGCCCTTCGGACGTGCGAAAATTGATCAAAATTATTAAACGCAGCAGACAATCCGGAAGCCAGGGCAAAGATTCCAGTTGTTTTTTATAATAACATATTCTATGTGAGACAATCGTGCCCTACTAGCGGCAACCTAGCGATGTCGGTCTCGAATTCATTTGTTATTGGCGATATTTTCTTTTTTTTTTTGCATTGAATTGACTGTAATCTAGCGCGTTGTTAATATACCCATTACAAATTGGCCTGCTTAGCTGTCCATTGCGTTTAAATTGGCCACATTGGCAGGTTCACATTATGCTATTTACGGTCTGGGTATTAAGCCGCTTCTTAAAAACCCTATCCCGTTGTCATGACACCCTCCTCATTGAGTGCATATATGTATTTGTATTTACGTAGTACGTGTATTTTATTAAGAGCACTGCTAGCCGTGACAATCGACCGTAAGAATTCACCTAACCAAAAGGTCGGCATAACTCAACAACCGAGACGGACAACCGAAACTGAGAACAAACCAAGTGGCACAAACATAGACGTCCGCCTTCGCCCACCTTCACTTTACATTGTCTGACTCTAGCAATCAGTTAACCGTCACCATAATTGTCAGTCAGACTAGAACACTACACAAAAAGGCCCACCGGCGACTAACCCTAAAATTTCCATCTCACTTTCATCTTTGTTTCACGCGCCCGGTTAGCGACCAAGTCAATGGTCTACAACTCTGCCAAAATCGCCGACAATTTATTCCTGTCTGTTTATTTGTTCAATGGCACTCGCCATGTTAAGCAAGCCTCAACTAGTCTATCCTAAGTTTGCCTTCGCTTTTCCTAGATGTGATTGTCTAATTGTGTACTTATGTGTGTGTGTGTGCTTTAAAATTAACGTGTACCAAATCAATCGAATAATGTGGGTATGACACGCCGGTCGTATGACTGACAATCGTCACTGCATATTGTCCGCTCGGCTTCGTCGATACATTTTACGTTGGTCTTCTTGCTATCGTTATAATACTGAAGACGATCAAAGAGTTCTAGGTCTTCACTACCATCAGCGGTGCGACTGTGGCAAGCAACACGACGTCACGAAGTATGACGACAGCGGCAATGAATGCACTATACTAACAACAGACGGAGCAATACCAATGAGCTGTTACTGATACGTGTGCATATAGGTGAAGATCTACGCGGGTGTTTGTCTTCGGCATTGAATAGAGTCGGCCGACCAGTCAGGCAGGCGTTGCCTGTTCAGCGCTCTCAGCATTCGTCCAGCATCAGGAGTAGCGGCAAACATCGATCGTACCAATTGCATTCCTTTTTCCTTGTTCATACAAATCTGCATCTTGCTTCACAGAGTGTGATTTGCTCCCTCCCTCCCTCCCTCTCGTAGTCGTGTGCGTGTGTTTTTGTGTACGTGTGCATTTCTGGGCACGCTGCCAGCAATAGTTTCACCAAGTACACCGCTAGGGTCCATAGGACAAGACAGCATTATCCTATCAAGCTACTATCCATATACAACGTTCGTTTTATATTCTAAATGAGAGGTTCGCACACACGAACACACACACACACACACACTCACACATACACACACACACACACACACACACAGACACAGAAACACAGCCACACACACACACTCACACACACAAACACACGAACGCCCGCTCAGATAAACACCTCGTGCGGCGACATATTAACTCGTAATACACACAAACATATAGATATCAATAGCGACAACAGACTTCATCACCGTCTGCGTGAACGTTCGATGCGATCGGCTGTGGCGCTACTGTTACTTCTGCCACTGCCGTTGGAAGGGGGCGGTGGCAAATCGCGCATTTCTATTATTCTTTATCACTACAATTACTACAGTTATTTGTATCACAAGTGCCATTGAACTACTACGACTACTGTGTAGTTGTGCATTTAGCACCGGTACACGTCATTTGTAAACGGTCGTTGTGTAATAGATTTATATTCGAGTGATGATTTCCGTTGCCACCTCTATTAGAGACTTTGTTGGTGACTGGTGCTACTGAGTAAAAGCCAATGCTGAGCTGGCGAGATCGTACGACCTCGTCACGGAACCGTCAAACGACAAACCTATTATAGACAGACTCACTGCCAGATCCAGAGTACGCCTCTAAGAAAGGATTACTACAGCTTCTGGTACTTCGAACACTGCAGCCGTCCTCGCCACACACGTTCCAATGGTCAGTTCTACGTGATGCTGTATAGTAACCGCAAGCCATGTCCCTTGAAGAATTTTTTTCGGACTCTTCGCGTCGCCACTCGTTTTCAGTGAGTCACAGTGGAGTGGTATGTTAACTAGCGCATTGTTCTAACGCTATCCAAGCTATCGAGCAGATATCGACCAGCAAATGATCCGTCCAGTTGCTATGTTTGACGTTACTTATTTCGTAATCGGACGTGTTCACTGTTCCTTCGATCCGATCTCGAATGATGAATGCATTGGTAGCACTACATAGCACGCACCGAGAGAAACACCCTAAACGTTAGAAGAACAAGTTAATTGAAGCCGAAAATTGGTGGAAACGCGAGTGGTTTTTCTCCAGCGACGCGAAACGCGACGTGCCCTTAGAAAGCGTTACTCCGAGCGTTTTCCGGTTCACTTGTGAAACTCATTTGTATTCCATCGAAATTAGTGTGCGGTGCACTACGGGTCAGCGTCAACTATAGCTACACGATCTGTAAACAGAGTCTTCGTACCGTGAACTGATCTCGTTGTAAAAACGTTATTGCTGAAAGCTGTTCTACTCCGTAACATGGCCGTACGAACTACAGTTATTTAGTATGAGTTGTTGTCCGCACCAACTCAATTGAACCACTGTCGCGTCTGCTCAACGTTAGATAAATTATTGATTAACATTGACGCTGATGTAAGCAGACAACGAACTGTCGATAAAGACGTCTACGAGTATGAGGGGTGCCGTATTAGCGAGAAGTGAAGCGTCGTTAAAGGAAAACTTCGGACATTCAATGAGGTGAGTTACGTATAATGATGGTCTAAAGCATGGGACTCAATGCAAGCAGATACGCGGATTCACGTTCAAAAATAAACAATCGATATATGTTATAATAGTGTGCACGTCTCGTTTATGCTGCTGTGCTTTTTAATTAACATACTTCTATATACCGCTATATACAGTCCACTGACTATGCTAGCACGGTAATAACTTGGTAATCATTGGTTGGCGTTGCAACCAGTGATTACTAAGTACAATGTAAGATGTCGGCGCGTTGGTGAAGCGTTTAACGTAAGAGGGCGAGCGCTGTATCAGCTATGTATGTACGAAAGAAAGTAATGTCTTAATGTCCATACATGCGAGACAGACGTAACTATCAGTGGCAATAGGATGCTTCCATAGGAAGCAGTTGCCCGGATTATTGATAACTGCGCTTTTCCTCAGCGACTGACCAAAATATAGAAAGCTATCTGTGAGCTCCTAGCACTGAACAGTTAATAGCGATACTGATAAGCTGCAATAGAGAATGTCTTATCAACTAAAGATTAGCGTGCATCTGTTTCTCTATTTGATTACGCCTGTCGTGTAGCATGTACGTTCAACGGATCTGGTTTGACTGCATAGCTATGCTAAACAGAATCGGTAAGAAAGACGAAGTGGTCTGATATTGGTTCCATTAGAGATCTTTCTCGTGATTGAATCGGCTTGAACTCCGAGGGTCCAGAATAAGAGTTGATCCAACTTTCCACAGGTTGGTTCACCTGGCGTGGGTCAAGCATGCAGCTTAACACGAAGTATGACCATGTCATCAAAAGTCTTACGTTGCCAAATACTATTCAACGAACTTTTTTTGCCAATGCTTTTACTAATACTCATTCTTGTCTTGTGAGGTCATGCATTGGAGATGCCTAGGAGACGCCTTGGATTAAGCCTTGTAACAGCTAGAGTACGTACGTTGGCAGTGATTACGCCATTCAGTTCAACCTCAGTGAGAACGCTGCGTTGAAGGAGCTGTCCCATTGCCATTCATCGCGAGGACTCGTTCATTTCCATATTGATGTTAAGGTTTACAATAACGAAAATATTAATAAGAGGTACGAACGAATTTCAGGCACGAAAAATCGAAATGCATATATGTTAGAGTGGAACAAGTGGCTGTGTCCAGCTAGTACAAATCCATAAGTTGATCGTAATCTATACAAAATAAAGAAGATCATAATTATAGGAATTGTTAGAACAATAAAAAGTGTCTTTAGAATAAGGTCCCTTGAAAAAGGGAATTCTATAAAAGAAACGTCAATACATTAGTATGACAGTGACAAGCGGGGTTAGATTGAAGATTTATGTAGTTTATTATAGAACTGTCGTTTCATAATCTTGCCTTAACCTTGCTAGATTATCATAAATAACCTGGGTCTGTAACACGGCATATCCGTGCTAAACGTTTAGGAAGTGCTACAGTGATGTACAATTGCTAGGGGTTAGGTCCCTATCGTTTCCATGTCTATAATTTGCCACCTCGGATTGGGCGCCGCTGTTGCCGAACAGGTTATTTCAGGATATAAAAATGAAAAACCTAAATATAGTCTACAAAATCACTAATCACAGTAGGAAATGACGACTTGTCTTCATTTTGACGTCGGCTCTTTCACACGATGAAAGCCAATACAATACGACAAGAATGACAGAGAAGCACGCATTGTTGTCACTAATGACGAAATTCTATAGCCGACATACGAATTCGTGCTAATTGGTAAAAAAAAAAAAAAAAAATAATAATCTTTTTTTTTTTGCTCTCTCTCTCTGCCATAAACATTGCTAAGGGCCTCGCCCGGCTTGGCACTACTTCTCAATTGTATATCCGCTAAACTTTGCTAAACAACTCATTATAGGTCAACGCAGACATTAGACAAGCTAGTTTAGATATTTCACATTTCAACGCATTGTCTTATCTAGCCTATCGATTACTGCTCTAATAGGCATTCGAATCTCAGCTAAATTTCGCCGTGGATAAAGTCCATTTAGATGCTTTACGTTGGTATCTTCATTGTGAGTTGCTCGTACCGACTGTACTGAGTAAATGCGTTACTTCCACGCGGACTGCCTATTTTCCCTCCGTCGCATATCGAGGCACCGCACTTACGTTAGAGAACAACTTCCTTCCTCGACAACATTTGGTGTAGGCAACTGAGTGGCCTGATACCTGCAGTCGCTTTATAGGATATCGCGCAACTGTGTTTAGCGCTCATCCAGACCGACGTTGGACCGTGGACCATCGATCGTTAACATATATACACACGCATCAAATTGAGTAACGCTTATTGTGGTGAGCATGCATTTCTTCGCTATTCTTGGTGGTAGAAAAAGAAAAAAAATAAGAGAAAAAAAGCCAATCCTCTGTAGAACGTACGCGTCACGGCAAGAAACAGCGCATACTTTCAAAAAAAAGATGAGGTATTATCTTCACTATTATTAAGTCTTCACGTAGGATGAACTTTCCACTGAGATTAAGAACTTCATCATTTATTGAGGATAATTTTTTCTTGACGCCCCCTCTGCGGCAAGGAATCAGGGCAGAATTTAAGGGGGAAACCGGGAGGTCTGCAACAGGCCTTCAGTAAAAAAATCTGGAAGGTACATCGAAGTGATTTAAAAAAAGAACACTTAATTGTTTGACACAAAACAATACCGGCCATTTTAGAAAACAGAGGATATAAATCACCCGGATAAACTTTAATGATTCGTCTTTTTTAGTCGTTTTTGAAGCTATGAGTTGTTGGTGCTTCGAATGTAATTTCGATAGAATCTTTTGTATAAAACATATTTGGCGAGCTGACACCTAAAGGTCGCTTGGCGTACAAACGATTAAAAAAAATATTTTCAAAATAGCTAGTTTCTGAAGCCGCGATTACGGTGAGGTGTACTGGATAAACGTGATTACCAGAAATCACACTTCTGCTACATGCAAACAATTTCGTTAACCCGTCTATTTTTGTTCAGATACAGTCACTAAGAAACCAATTAATAATTATATGAACGTTGTTGCTTTCAACATGATGCAACCGACAAGCACTTTTCGTTCGCACAAATAGATCATAGGTTTGTTTAGACTGAGAATGCAAAAGCAAACAGAGGGAGTAAGGGGTAGCGTAAGACAATGTAAAGCCTCAAGCCTATCTGTCAGTGATTCTCTTGGGCTCGGTTGTTTTGAGCGCAATTGTTGTAGCGGTGACGGGGTCGCGCGAAACTGTCACCGATCGCCAACAGCGCGATAACACCGCAGCAGAGGGCTCTGCGGCGCTTTTAGACACTGCGATCAATACAATGCTTGGCTCGACGGTCAACGTGTCCAACAAACTGTGTAGAAAAAGGCCTTAAATGATTGGCCGATTAATCTAAGCCGGCCCCTAGTCAGTTTGCCTAGGAGCTAGGGCCTGTTTTTTTGTGCTCTAATTTTCGTGTTGACAACCCGCAACTGCCGTCGGGAAGTTCAATAATAATAATCATCATCATCATCATCAGACTGTGTCAATCCTTATTGTTTTGTATCTATAGTACATTCATATAACAGATAATTGATTCTGAACTGGTGGAGAACGTAGGGGAAATCGATCGACGAAAGCAAGTTTTAAAGGTCACCCACGATTTGATCGATACGATGGATACAAATGATATATTTCACAGTGATTACGTGCTCAAGCGAGCGTTTGTCTGTTTCCGTGCATCGTAGCATCAAGGGACGCTAAAAACAACAGCTGAAGTGGCAAAGGTGTGTACGGACGGTAGCTTTTCGACTGTGGTATTTTTTCTTTCTGTTCTTATGTCACAATGTTATTGTGTTGATTAGACAATTGTGCACTTGTGGCCTTGATCGAATCTACCCGCGAATACTATATTGAATGATATCGGATATGTGGGTTGACCGCAGCCCACGTACAGAAACCCGTCGATCGAGCAAACATATACATGCACTATATATGGCTACAATGTAACTATGCTATATATGTAATATATACTACGGCATTGTGACGACATATTTACAGCAAACTCCCGCAGTGCGTTGAACATAGACATGTTGAATCGTAGTATTCGACTATATGCCATGTATTTAGCCACTTGTGGATGATAAGCTCTCGGCCTTCATGCCAACATTGACTCAATCGTCATTCTTTTTTCTCGCACAGAGCTAGGATTATTCAACCAGTCGTCGCGCCCCGAAAGTCTATTTGTCTGCATATACAAATACACAAGCTAACCTATTCCTTTGCGCCGTTAACCAGGCCACGAAACAACTACAACGGCAACCACTGGAAGACGCGAAACGCGAACAAGTAACTGCGTCCGCTGCTGCGCTGTCGGCATGTGCCTAAACCTGGTCACTTTTTAATTGTAAGTTGATGAAAACATAACATATATAGGATGTACTTTGTCTCAAATGTCATAAATACACGTAATGATGATTTAAATGTACGGCGACCAGAGCATTAGGGTTTGACGCTCAAGTCCAGACAAGATTTGTTTGGTGTATTTCAAGAAACCAAAAGTAAGACCGTAAATGCTTCATTAACTAACCTGGCAAAACTTGTTCTGCCCAAATACTAATTCTACTTGTTGTTCGGCGTTTGTTTTCGACAAGATTCAGTTACGTCGCGTATCGTAAAATTGCACACCAGAACAAAACGAGCGATGGCTCCCCGGGAGGCCATAGCACTAAACCGACTACCGTCCTCGAACTCGTCCAAAGCCTCTCAGCAGTCGCCCGAATCAGCGGTCAGCGCCACAAACAATGGCGGAGCTGGCGAAAGAAGTTCTACGCCGACAAATCTACGCAGTGAGACTCAACTTCCAATATCAACCACTGTTGGCCAGCATGAGGAAAGGTTTAGAGATTGCTGTGCTAGTGGGGTAGGCGTATCAGATAGGGCGGTCGGATTCGCCCTTTTTCTACTATTTGTTACCACCGTTATGTTTTATGCCGCTTCTTCAAAAACTCTCTGGGATCCCGCCAGGTGGAAAAGTTACAACACTGAAAATTCGACAGAGGCCGACTTTACGCAAAAAGAATCATTTTTCTATTAATTACTCGACCTGGGCGCTGGTAGGTACACCGACCTTAAGCTTCATTTTGTTTTACCATTTACGCTGCTCCATACGTACTTTGCTTTACGTGGCTTGTACAAAGAAACACAGCGTATGTAATTGTCATATCGCGTAGCAAATGCGCCCCTCGACCGCTTTATTTCTGCGTTTGTCGATGGCGATTTGTATATAGTGCCCATCGCTATTACAAAGTACATGTGATGTGGATTCGTAGGATAACGCAGGAGGCAAAAAGAACAGCGGCTTAGGGAAGGGCAGAAAGGACTAGAGAGAATAGCAGAACTGAGGTTTAGTGGTTTGTTTTCTAAAAGCAGTTTTTTGATAGCTATCCACAAACGCGTTATTCGGGTCCCACGCTTAATGCCAGTGAAGAAGACATGTGGACTCTGAGAAGGTACCAGCAGGCGTTAATAAGCCCTCGGTAAATCATAGATACAATGGCAACAACAACAACAACAACAACGGAAAGAGAACCTTTTACGGGATACGACCTCATAGCCGATACGCTAAAAGCTATTTTTGACATGACTTTTTCGCCTGCTATTGCAGCCGTGTACATATATATACGTGATTGTAGATGTTTATATAAAGATAGTGAGCAGGGCTTGTTGAAGCAGTGAGCAGAAGGATCGGGGGAAAATGATAACAGTAGAAACGGTCAACGTTGCTGATCTATGTCTGTATTACAGCCTGATATGGCTATTTCAAACATGTCATAATTTAAAACAAAAAAGTGAAGTGATTCGTAATGTTTAGGACATAAAGGAAAACAGAAGAAAACACACGAAGGTGGCAATTTCAAGATTCAAGGCATTATGCTGAAATCGTTTTGCAATACGTTGGGCGCTAACCCAATGTGTTCGTGATTATTTTTTTAAATCATTGATTCGTAAATACATTCCATGAAAAGGCTAGGCATTACTATTTCAGGTAGCGTGCTATAGGTTCAGCCTATTTAATTAACGAAGGCTAATAAAAAATTCAATTTTGAACCACTTGTTTTTAATCATTTTTTTCGCTTTAGCAGACACTAGGGAATAAAATTTTTGTAAGAAGACGAATATCAAATCAAATAAAAATCAAAGAAAAAAAAACAGAACCCAATACACCCGTTTGAACGTCTTTTCGTCCAGTATATTAAATATTTGATGCGCTTCATATAGAAGTTTGTAGACGGCTTCTAAGGCATTTAGCTCGCTGATCTTACGATCAGCGTGCCATCATATACAACAGTTTCCCTTGCAATTTCCTGTTTCAAGGTCGCCCATAGTCCTTAATGGAACCAAATCGATTTATAACGCCATAGTTCACGCAAAAGTTATATCTGACCTGCACTTACGTTATTTGAAGTTCAAAAGCGACTGAACTCGGTGCATCAGCCTTGTGAACCGGGAGAGACCCACGATTACCGCCGAAAAGCTTAACACAAAACTAGATACGCCCACAGACAATTGGACAATTACGCTGCTCGCTGCTTTCCTGGGTCTCTTAGTAACGAACAACATCTCGCGCCCAGCCTTTATCAGATCCGTGAGCTCTTCGATAGATGAAATTAATAGATGAAATTTATCGAATTTATAAGTTCGGCGACAAATGTTTTACAACAAAAGATATTTTGGCCGAAAGCACAAGTTAAAAGGAGAGGGGCAGTCATTCATTACACGTTTGTGGGCACAGATGTTATCGTAAATTCAATCCGAAACCTTCGCGAGAGCGCAGGCTTAATGTCTAAACAACTTAAACAAGATAGATTTCTTTTCAAAAAATGTCTTTCCTTATAAATCTGAACATCAATCATGGAATTGCACAATGATTTGTCTAATTAAATCGCTACATTATAGATCAAAGTAAAAAAGGCCGGCCTATAACGATCCTCAACGACTTAGACTACGGTACCGGGTTAGAGGGTTAGCATTAGACGTTAGAGGCTATGCGTAAACCTCGGCAGGGGACTCGCTTTTTTCGTCAAGCACAAAAATGCTCGTATCTGTGGCTGCACGACACACGTTCGCACTGCCTCCCCTGTAGACCCTGAACGTCCAAAGGAATACGTCGATAACACACTACAATCCCGCAACAAGATCCCCCAGATGTGCTTGTTTTCTCAAATACCTGGCGGAAGAATGATAATCACTGGCGAGCACATATGCAACGCGGATCCACAAGCACGATATCTTTAAGTCGGTACAATTTTCGTGAATAGGATATTCCTAGAGTTAGGGGATATGCGAAACGAACATATAGCCCCATGCCAATCTGCACTGTCAAACATTTGCATGCCGGGTTTATGCCAGCGACTTCAACGCGGAACTTGTTAACACTTATCCCAATGAGTAAAAGTTTGACAGCCATGAAATCGTGGTGGGGTATAGCAAAGATGAGAAATGCATACAAACTGTTAACATGTTTTCTCGTGCGATGGTTGACCGTTGATCTTAACTATAAAGAAGCTCTGCTTGACGGCAACAGCGGAGTTTCCCAGGACCATATGCCATATTGCTCATTGTTTCTCGAAGACGCCGAAAAGAACCTTCTCAAGAAGGGTTCGTTTGTCTACACTACGTTCCTTGATTTCCGAACTGACTTTAGCTCAAGATCACAAAGACTCAAAAAATTGTATGGCAGATCCAGTATAGAGATACTAAGTACGCTGAAGATGATATTACAGGGCAACACCATGGCAACGGACGACCGCGTGACAAAACGTTACTTTCACCTACAGATGAGTGGCTTCGCCCAAGGCGACGACCTTAGTGCTCTACTGTTCGCTCTTTTCTTAACCGATTTTCCACAACAGATACAAACAGACACCCGTTGTTGAAAACCGGGACATAGGATTGTAGGCCATGAACCTCAGTCACGGAGAAAACGACTGGGCGGGTTAGACACTTTGGCAAACTTTAGAAAACGCAAATAAGCTTACGTATCTGACCGTTACGCTAACATTCAGCGCAAAATCGTATTGAGCGCGTATCAAAGATAAAATTCGTAAGGTGTTCGTTTCAACAACGCTGAATGATCATTCCCAGGGCTAAAAACTGCGCTTGACCTAAATAAAGGTAGCATGGACGGCTTCCTAAGGTCTACATTTATATGTAAACCTACCAGCTGCCTATTTATACAGACTAAACAGAATCAAACCTGCCGTACTTACACAACTCATAGATCCTATGATAAGGAACCGGCTTTCTTTTACTTGCTAACAGACACACCATTCCTGTTGAGGAACTCAGTAACCAGCGCAGGAATTGAGACCAGCACAACGATATGTCGAGGCCACATTGCCATACAGTCATTATCACTAGATACGCAACACGCGAACGCCGCTACATTCTTTGCAGGGCAGAAGGTCCAATTGACATGGCCATCTACAGCTACTGTGATTTATATCCATGATATCATCATCGTTGCCGATCTCTGTCCGTTCGCCCATTCGTCTTTTTTCGTTTCGACTTAGAAATTTCTGAGTCGTTGTTAACTCACCTCTGACATCGTGAATGACAGATTAACCGGATCGTGATGACATTACTAAACAAATAGAACACCTGATAAAGGCACTCCATAAAAAAAATTTCTAGGCTTTACTCTCAGCAGAAATCGTAAAGGTACAAGTGAGACAAATATGAACACTGAAAACACTGTTTTCAGTATCTGAACGCTAGAGGCAATTATATCAGGACGTAGTAAATTTATCCATTGAATAAATGAAGAGAAACCTACTTAAGGTATGGATTGATTATTAATGCGCTCGTTGAACGTTATCGCTTGACAAGTGACTATTCAGTGGTTCTCGATAGACGAGCGCCGTGACACAGCAAACGCTCGTTTCAATCGAAATTGAATCGTCAGGGTGGTCAAAAGCTTGCCATAACAAAAGAACTGCACGTAATAGACCCTTAGTAAAACATGACAATTAACAAATGAGTAAAGTCATCGGCCTAAACACGAAACTAGCTAAATGGTCAAGTAACGGTTCATTAGTGTTTTTATCCTGATTGAAATCGACAGAAGACATCTTAATGAGTTGTAGTTTCTCCAGTTACACTTGTAGCAGTATGCAAGCATCCTTGAACAGATGCCGGCGTAACTATGAAGAACGCTTTACGTGAAAAAGGACACTTTCTATGTCCCTCCACAGGTACATCATATTACTAACTTTCCAATCTCGCTCAGAGGCATTTACAAAATTTCGATTTAGCCTCACGGTCATACGCATTGAAAGAACGGGCCATTCGCTCAGCGATTGCTTTGTAGAGTACGAATTATATATACATATGACATTTACCTAAAGCGTACTACGATCAAGCACCTAATGCTTAGCAAGCTGCTTACCATGGCTTCACAGTCTTTAATGATATCACAGGCAGCCTTGAGAGTTCCGCCGGTTGCCAATAGGTCATCCAGGATCACGTACCTTTTTCCTTTCTCAATAGCGGCTGCTTGAACTTCGAGGGTGTCCTGTAGAAATATCGACTTGGCTTAGTTATCGATTTACGAATCTTCGATTGGAAAAGTTCTATTCAGTCGTTACAATACGACCCTATGTTACACGGCGCTTCACAAAGGTTATCGAGGTCTGGTTTAGGCCAATCCAGTTACGTATTGCTATTCACTCGGTAGGTGCACTTCCTGTTTGTGGCATTTTAGCATTTTCGAAGAGGTCAACATAGTGACATTGTTTTAATACTTAGTTACAGACGGGAAAAGTACCTTGGCGAAAACAGAGTTATTGTGCTGTCGACAGGCACGTCCTAAACAGGTAAGGGAGTTGCGGAAATTAAAGCACCGATCAACCAAGCCCTCAGACAACTGGACGAAAGACACGAAAGCCTAATTAAGGTATCGCTAACACGAGCAATCATAACAATACAGGCCAACCAGTGAAATGTATGCTCATTTTCATCGACGGATGCCAATGAAGTAGCCAAACAACCCCATCACTGACATGTACGTCAATGCTGAGAAACCGCTGAAGCGACGTGTTTCGCATTTATGACACGAAAATATCGTGAATCAAAAAAAAAAACTGTCTGTGACATCCTTATCATACTTTTGTTTGTAATGTAAAGTTGTACATTTTGCGATAGCTAACATGTGGTCATAATTTTTATATTAAATTTAATTTTTTTTCTCCAATTTTAGGTTCTGCCAGATTCTCATGGGTCAGTATGGTTATTTAAGGACCCACCTCCCTAGACTAGACTAGAAACTAGAACTACTAGACGTGAAGAATAGTATAGAAGTGAAATAACGCTCATGGTTAATATTAAAAATACGCCGTCTCGGACGTCTATAAACCTATTAACTAGCTATAGAATTCACGATGCTTAAATTAGGGGTTCCCTTTTGTTAGAACGATTCGTTAGGCGACCAAGACGCTTTAAAGAGATCGATCAGGTCATCTGCCAAATACACGGAGGTTACAATGATGCCCAAGGACAGGTTAAATGTGATAACAATATTTGGTGGCTGCAGCACGAAAGCCTCCTCAGATACACATGAGCAGTTATATTGGCATCGTCATTCTGAACGCGAACCGTAGTGCTTATATATATCGGACGTATATATTGGACAACATAGGAACCTGCGAATATCAGAACTCAAGATCGTCGGATTTCGACAGGTGTGGGTACAATATATATGCTCTGAGCTCTTTGGAAGCGACCGATAACGGTCAAGTCAGCCACCGATTTCTGTTTTGCAAAGCATTTCAAATACGATGTTTAACATGAATTTCAATAAGCTACACGTTATTTAGATTGTTAACCGTCTTCGTTATTGGTAAAGTGTATATCTATACATGGGTTCTATGTCCGGTATTGCTGTTGTTGACTCCCAGCACAAAACGAAGTGTGTCTATGGTCGGGTTTGAACCCAGACCACGATGTGTCCCTAATATTAGCAAGCTAACCCGTTACGCACTTCGCTATCACGGGGACGGTACATGCTAGTATTTATTTATTGATTTACCTAGGTCTGATTCAAATAATCTGGTCCTGCCGATCACTTCCGGTGGAACGGTTTTCTAACTACATAATATACCCGAGACAAAAGTCTCCTGACCGGAGACAAAAAAAGGATTTTTGGCCGATTGGGCCGGTGTTTTAAATTGACCGTTATGCAATTTTTGGGTATCTAACAGCAACACTAATTTGGCATTTTCGAAAAAGTAAAATAATTAAATCTTTTTACTAGACGTCACGTTACGTACGGATGATTATCGTAACACAGCGGACTCACTCACTTGCGTCTGCGGCCAAACAAAGAGTTCAATGAAACTTGATGTATAATGCACCATACACAACGTCAAGGCATCTGTTCCTACATTTGCTTCATTGAAGACCTCTTCCAGATGCTCATACTATACCTGAGATAGCTAAATTTTAGTCGTATCGGCCCCTATGAAATTTTTGGATACGCACTGAATAGTAAGCACAGCATAACCGTGATCTAGTTTCAAGAATGCTACCAAAACGTCTAGTATGCTTCCTAGACTGTACTAAATCCACACGACGATCCTGCCTATACATTTGGGCCTATTTCAATAACGAGAGCAAACTTTTAGCAGAAGGTTCGAAACACTAATGGTGCCAATAACGTAGCAGTTTGATACAAAACGTATTCCTCACCGTTGAACGTAATAGTATCGTAAGATATACCGTAATCCGGCTTCCGCCTCATTGAGCTTACGAAGCCCATGGCTTATACATTACGGGTTTTATGAAATCCATTTCAATTACGTGATTGCCCAACGCGTTAGAAGTAAGATTAATCCAACCTCATAGTACTATTAAATGGGTCGAAGGGCCGGGAAATTAATTGGTCAGTCTTTTGTAATAATCTAAAGTGAAAGCTATACAAATAACTTGTAGGTGAGCCATACATCGTCAACTGTGCTATAAGAAAGCGTTTGCTTAACGGCACAGACAAACGGAAAAGAGCTAGAACATTTTAAAAAATTTAATTAATTTTCAACTTTTAGTAGAACATAGTACCCAATCTATTACTATTAGTAGCTTTCCAGGCTAATTTTCTATGCTGATCACATTCATTCGTGGGACGCACTGGGCTGTAGTATAAACCTGGCACCTTCTTCTTTGATTCGTTAAAGCCAGATACATCGTGCATTGCCTTCCTGTTACAATTGGAGAACCACAGTTGCTCTATGCTGTTCTGACTGGGCAATAACCTATAGAATTACGTACAAACAACAAATAGGTCCACACTCGTTACTATGTATGCTATATGATCTGTACGTCAATAATCTACAGCACTGTCAATTTTTATTGGCTTCCAGTCTTAGCGAACACAAGCATTCATTTATCGACGCCAAGAACAATGGTTGCTAACAGAAACTTGGGAAACTATTTGAAATCCTTACCTAACCCGCCATTACCGCTAGACGCACCCGTAAAAACTCAATATTATCAACTAGAGAGATATAACAACCAAAGAGCGCAGAAATTAGTTCGCGATTCTTCAGTCAGCCAGAGAAGCTGAGGAGCTACGCAAGCGCTCAACTGAAATATTCATCACTGAGTAGGAAGTGGCCAGAATCACACGATAAATAGAACCACCAAGTGATATGATATTAACTAAATTTGGTACTTATCTCAACTTAACTTTCCCGAGTCCGAAAGGCGCTACAGTTAACGAAAATGAGTGAGGCGCACTCCAATACAAACTGATAGGGAGAGCGTCAATGACAGTCAATTTTTACGTAAGGTACCACAGAGAGTGCACAGGTTACTACTCAGATTACTATTCTTAAAACGAACATCAGTGTTCTGAAGTTATGGAAGTATCTATTGAGCAACATCACATAAGTTGTCGTCGATGTCCTGGTTCAGGCTCATTCCCAGGGTTACAAATTGGCTCATTTGAGCGATCGCAGCTTTTACCTTAAGTAGAATGAATAAGACTTGGAACAAAATACTTAACATGAGAGAGAGAGACCGCGAGAGTTATGCGAGATAAGCAATATGGAGTTCATATGAAATGCACACTCAAACTCACTAAATCATCAACCAAACACTTGACATGATAAAGCAGGAAGTGTTTGATCAGCAGGACTCCATGACTGGTGGAGAGCAGGCAGTGCTTCCAGCGAAGCGTTGCGACTAGCAGGCGGTCAATCGTACGATCACTTGCTAGTTTTATCTCAAATCCCTTTCACAATATAATACCGTGCCAAACAGGAGAAACAGGCGTCTTCTAATTTAAGCCGATTAGGGAAAATGCGCGATGCCAATACGTCAACCAAAAAAAAAAACAATATTTTCAGCAGACGACGGGTCCGGGTACGAAAACGTCCGATCTTCAGCTACAATGTGTTTGCTGGGTGCTCCAACAGCGATCAGTAATAATCAAATTAGCTATCGATTTGACATTTTACGTGACGTGAAGAACAAAGTGCTCGAAACCCGATATGGATTTACGCAGAATACGTATCAGATTATTTTTGATTTTCGTTTGGTTGAAGGTTACTCACGAGGCTGTTTTCATTTAATAGGTCGGAATGACGGTTAGACAAGAGTTGGACTTCATTTTATTTACGTGTCTCCGTCATTGGTAAAGCTAAGATGCGTAGCACTTGCTTCTTGATTTAATATTTAAAGATTAGATACTTCAGTTGGTTCGTCCTACCTGTCGTCTCCAACGATTAGCGACGCTGTTTGAAGAATTTCATAACTACAAAAAGTCACCCCAACCAATGGGAATCCGCATGGGGTCACTACAGTCGACCCTATGCTTAATGAAAAACGCGTTAATTTTATAATACCCAATTGTCACCCAAGTAACCAGCTTAATTGGCGCATGACGACAGGTTTCTCAGAACAGTTAACAGGTAACTTAAAAAGTGTATGTATCTGCTTCTGAGCAAATTGATCGAGCTAATTATACTCACAATAACAATTTTCAGTTATGTGAGGTTCTTCAATAGTGCTTCGCTGACAAAGCCTTGCCATTTAGATCGTCTGTGCCTTCTCCGTACGATGATAACTTTAACACATATCTGGACGGGGTTTCTACATAGCAATAGCACACATAGCACGATAATATAAATATAAAAGACAAAATATAGTAATTTATAACAAAGTCAATCACAATCTAAATAAACCTCTTAAACTGTCGACATTTCATTAGTACTATCTCGTTGGACAATAATTGACACCAATCTATGAGCTGCACGTGTATCTCCCTCACAGTACAGATTAAACCTCAATGGGCAGCCCCTTTCGAAAAGGGCATCGCAGTGTGTTAAGCATCAACACGGGTGTGTATCCGAACAAAGGAGCATTCAATTACATAAACAAACTAGATACGACTCCCAGATGCACGTCCAAGTCCAAATAGACCGGAGATTTTTTAAATACTGAAGAGCTACAAGTGAGTCTTACCGATTGTTTTTGCGTTGATATTGTTGACTTATAGGCTAGCTAAGGTTCCCGCAGTGCATCAAGATCTTACGTGCGCGAAATGTACAACCGCAGTCACTATACTTAAGGCAGAGGACAGAAGGGTGTTCTGAAGCGGTAACAATCTGCATTCTAGGGCACCATTTTTTGAGCTCTAAACTTGCCTCTGACTGATATGTGTTCTTGTTACCGACTTGAAATTTTGCTTTAAAAAAGCATAAAACATATTTGGAATGCCATAGTTAATGATATATTCCAACAAAATATTGTCAAGATTGAATTTTCTTGACCCTTGTTTTTATCATAGCTAGCTAAGCTGAAAGCTGGCTAGCCCAGGAAGTAATCCGTGTCAAGCGGTCTGGGCAAATAGCCAGCAATAACAAGTAGCAGATCTTATGTTTTTTACGTACATTTCTCCACCAAACGCTGGAAGCATGCTTTGTAATAAACTAGCAGGTTGCCAAAAGAACCGTTCCGATTCAGTCCGATCATTTCGTGAAACACTTTTTACCAGCATGAAAAACATCAATGAAATGTCATTACAAAATAGAGGCCAAAGTTTGGAATGGCTACTAATAACGATTAGCACAAAAAAGAAGGAAGAAGATTGAACCTTTCCGTATTCCTTTTCAAAGGATTTCTGAAAAACGTGACCGGGTAATTTTCCAGGTTTCCTAAGGGGTATAAATGGTAACTTCATACGAATTGCCAGAGGCGCGGCCAGCATAAAACCCCGAGATTCCGTCCCGACCAGGCCAGCGCAATCAGGAGCCAACGCCGATATCCTATTCTGTAACGCGACTAGCAGTGAGGTGTAGGCTTCTGGATCACGAAAAACAGGCATAATATCCCTGCAATGGGTAACCAAATATTATTTATTCATATTAACAACAATACTTCCTATAATGAAATTATATGTCTTTTTAACGGGGCATTAAGATCTATAGCAAACAGAAATAATTGTATATATATACACACACATATCCGAAGTATTTATTGTTGGCATTAAATCTTTTGTTATTATAATAGTGTGTTATATTGCATTGTCTATTTCTAATATTTAAGCATCGTTTTCTGACATACGGAAATTTCGTCAACTTGCAGTTACACTGTACTGAAGTTAGCATCAACAATGCGCAACTTAATCGAACCAAAATCTAATTGAGTATATTTTTTTTAAATGCGCTTATCGTAAGTTAGCCACTCATCTTCAAGTTACTAATGGGTATTGACCGTCTCCATTATGGTGATGCAACCCCAGCTCTAATACTTTGATACCATTTATAATACCATGTTGCCGCGCTTTAATAAAACACCAGAATATATATATATATATATATATATATATATATATATTCTGCATTTATTTACAACGACAAACAACTATTTGAATTAAGACTCGAAAATGTAACAATCTAATATACACTATACATTTTCATTAACAACAAAACTGTTAATTAATAAATAGATACAGGATAGCTGTGACATACATCGTGGCTGATGATATCGAAGTTGGTAAAAAATAAATAACTTATCGGTCAGCTCTAATCGATATTGCAATGATTATTAATGAGCCGTTTTTGAAAATTAGGTTCCTGTAGTAGCCACAATTAAAAACTGGGCCGTGAACAAACCAATGAAAAACACCTCCAGCGTTGCCTCTCCCTCTCTCATGTACTACGCGTAAACCAACAACAGCTGCAAACGGCGTCTTTACGTTTCTAAGCTAAATTCAGTCGTTAAATGCGCTTCGAAAAAACTTTGAAATTGAATTAAAAAAATATATATAAATATGCGCTCTTAGTTTCGGGTTTAATGCACATCAGTTCTCAAAAATAACTTAATTATATGCGCTCCCATTATGCAGGCGCCCCCACATCAGCTGCGAAGGCCACTATGTCACAGAGAAGAAAAGATGAACCATATGTACATAAAATGCATACGTGTATAGTAAAATTGTACATGCATAATAGAACTCATGTTTATTCTATATAACGACTTAGTGGAACTCGCTATTGGGTGCTATTTTACAAGAATTCAACAGACAAACATTTGGAAAATAATCTATAGTAATCCAATCGTTGCAACAACAGCGGCATTATTGTTATTATGGTTAACTTAATTTGGCTACAGCGTCAGCGAAGTTAACTTACCTAAACTGGACGCCTTTCTTAGGAAAGTCAGTGTAACTTTCGATCAGCCCCTTTACACGATCCATTTTACTCTATGTCACGTATTCGACTGCTCAACGGGGACACGCAGCTCGCTGATAATCTTGCACGGAAAGGCGGACGCAGACAGACCAATGGCACTTTCCACTCAAACACACACGCACACGCGTTAAATGCAATACACTAAGATTGATTATTGTCTAATACCATAACAGGTATTTTTCCTGCACACCCACCTCAGGTCAGACAACCTATTGTCCTGTTGGCGTGTCAGCGTACGATGTTCTTAGATTCAATTCAGACAAAACACGGTACTCTGTGTATCTGTAGATAGCCGGTTTTAATAGCTGCGCGATAGATAAGAGCTGCGTGCTTGCTCTTTCCACGCAGAAAGGTTCTATACAGGTTGATAGACAGTGCCAAGCCTGCGTGAGCCGTCGCCGCAACCCTTGCAACCCGGTTCCAACCAGAATAATCATTTTCAAAAGCATACGCTATTGCTATCCTGACCGTGGCATTTTGTGTAAATTATGTCGCTGTGTTTTTTCATCTATAAATATTGGTACCGGCTGGAAGAATGTCTATTGCACTTCCGCGCGCCTATCGTCTCGCAGTGCCTCTCAGAAGCGTAGGTTTTTAACTCTATTTTATTAATAAATAGATCTATATCCGTAATTCGGCCGAGAGACATTTCAAGTAAGAGTAAATTCGTCGACTGATGGCGACGATGTTTTTGTTTATGCGTTATACTTCCTCATATACCGGTGTCGGTCAGCTGTCTGCTACGTACAGCTATAGCGTAGTGAACGCTATCTGTTTGGCTACTGAGCTTCTATTACAGTCACCATAGACTGTGTCGGAACGAACGAAAGTAAACGGGAGAGGGAACTAAAAGACGGAAGGAACGACCCAGTTGGTTACGAAGAGTGGCGTCTCTGTTAAACTTTCTTTTATTACTGCCACAACTGTTCCGTTGTGCTTTGTTACGGGTTGATACAAACGGAAACATCCAGGATCCAGACAGGGAGCTGCGGAACGACAATGTGTATCGTTTTGTGCTCGGAACGATTTAGTAGCCGCGTATCCGTTTTCGTATAGTGCAGTAGAATCTAAAAGCCAATGGCAATATTGCTTGCTGTCAGGCGAGCCTCGGATATTATACTTTCGGGAGCAAGCCAGTTAAGCAAACGCGCAATGTCAGCAACAACGACCGAGTTCACGACACTCAAGGTGGGTAAAATAGTTAAAGCTGAAGAACTACAAGAAGCAGAACCATTTCTAAGTCGATCGAGGTGACCATAGTGGGTAATAAGGGTATTTCTGTGTGAGAACTATGTAAAAACATTATGTACACACACATACCTTAGTTTTCCTAATATTACTTTTGTTTATCAAATAAATCAATTGAACCTAATGTTTTCTGAGTATCTGCCTGAAAGACTTCCACAACCGAGAAATGTATTCAATCATCTTTCACACATGTATAAAGCTCAGCTGCCTTTACCATTCAGCTGTCATGAAACATAGTTCTCCAGAATCGTCGGTCACTTAATATCTCGTGACCTCTTTGCATTCGCGCTAATATATTTGGAAGCCCATTTGCCCTGGCACGGGGACGTTCAGAAGCACTTTAATTGAACGAAAAAGAAATTCTAAGTTATATATCTCAAGAGCAAATACCTTGTTCGCTATAATTAGGAGGTCAGTTAAACTTTCCGCTAATTGCATTTATCCGGTTTGTTTTTGAAGTACATTTTTTATCGGTTCTTAATCTAGTACGGACATCTGCCTATTTGATTCATGGTGCTGCAAAATTTTCTTCTAGGACAAATGCTACATCTTCAAATAAAGCTGTGATATATTTGTTTGTATCAATGGAAACTGTGATTAAATGAAGAGCGAGGCCGAGCCATTCATCACGCCAAGTCATCGCAGACGATTGTTTGACAAAAAGAATCGAAGTGCTCTTGATTTTTTTTCTCTTAAACCTAACGGAATACAGCCCGTCAATAAGCGGAAATAAGAAAAAATCATAATTAGTAATCGTTTGATAGAAAAAAATAACACGAAACGCATATGTATCGAGGTCCCTAAAGTATTTGGTGAAGTAACTCCCCAGAGGTAGAGCAATCCAAGAACTATACTTAGTTATTACACACCAAGTTTGTAAAGGAAGGAGAAGACAAGAAGTTAAGATAGTGATGTACCTATAAATATAAAGTCACACTTCTATAAAATGTTTCATATTAGAATTTTAGCAAATATACGAAATATTTACTGAAGTAAGGCATTCGTACCTTACTTCGTGTATTCGTTGCCAGACAAATCCTACTTGCTTTATATTTCACAGTTCACACACGTCCTTTCATGCATACTTTATAAGCCATTTTATAAAAGTGATAAAAAATCTGTAGTGGAACTTAATAACATAGTGGGTAAACCTTTCCCGATGCTGGTTTCAGTGATGCGTAGATCTATAAAACAATGACAGCTGTTCTAGCTGAAAATGTTAAAGCAAACATCGCGAGGGATACCCTTGGATACCGGAAGCTAAGTTTTTTCCTCCAATATGGCCGTACAAATAATCGCCTTTCTATCTGAACAAGTCAACTTTCTGAACTATGAGCGGTCCATCCTCAAAGGCGGACACTTGAGGGATTCGAACTCGAGCTGTTAGACTATAGCATAATTCTAAAGGTCTAAAGGTATTATCTATGCTAGAGACTATTCTATACGTATTAGAATCGCCTACTCTAACACGCATACACTGAGTCGTTCGTACGGACGGACGGAAGGAGGGAAGGATGTTGAACGGCTACAACTTAACTGCATGCAATGACGTTTCGCATTTTCTAGGTGTATAAACCGGCGCCATTTGTCTATAATGTAGAGCTGAACCGGCCGGAGAAGAGGAACGCCATGAATAGTGCGATGTGGAGCGACATACCGAAGTGTTTTGCCTTGATAAACACCGATCCCGATTGCCGGTAAGCATCCATAAATCTTTGCATTGCAAGTAGAGTGTGGACGGGTCGAAAAGCACTTGCTGTCTGAGAGCACGGGAGTGAGGTAGATTTTGAAAGCAATGACCTAATGTTTATCCAATTACCACTTACATAGAAGTTAGAGAAGTGGCTCGTTCGTTTCAAATATGTCACTTCCAAGGAAAAATCTGGGAACGTGAATTTCGTATTTTATTTTTTGTTCGGTTTAACGAGTTAGCAGGAGAGTACGACTCACATAGATACTTGTGTGTCTGAACACATTCATGTGTAAGTGTGGTATCAAACAAAATTCCCGAACAATGTTGTGCTTAGTCACATGATAAAGCAAATGTTCTTCATGAAAAAATTGCAGAGTCGTCATATTCTCAGGCTCTGGAGCGATGTTTACCGCTGGACTCGACCTTACAGAGCAGGCCGGTTAGTATTGGCCTAATGCTTACACACAGCCTATCCGCAACCCATCACCATTTTCAAGCTATCATAGTGACACAACGCGCGTTCCGTTGCGACATATATTTTAGAAGAATCAGTTTTTTAATGTCGGTGTTTCCGTTTTCGAAATACTTAATACATCGCACAAGTACATACGCATCGTATTGTACCAGTTGTTATTTCTAATTGAATCAAGTTCCACTTCTTTTTTTCTTCGCTGGTTCAATCTCAAACAAACTCACGAATCATACGCTCCCATCATATAAGCCATATATATAATTCAGTTACAAAATATCTTGGACACAAGCGATCTGTATTTAAACATTTGATTACCTAAGAATGGTAGTTTCTACAAACATTTCCACTGGGAGATTCTAACGTCATCTAATTTATTGCGTGGTATTCTGTAATAGATGTTCGCGCTCTCGTTAAATGCATCTTAGTGCTATAGAGACCCATGACTGTGTGGAAATCCTTTTCAATCAATTCGATATTTCTATCACTCGTGAGACAAGTCGACCCTGAGAATATTATGCCCTTCTTTTTGCCACTGTCATCAAATAAATTCCAGTAGAATAATGTGGAATTTAGCAAGTTGGTAATTCTCGATACGTCACTCTCAGAATCACACTTCATCTCTTGTCGAGAACTTCGATAGGGAATTATTATTATTAACGTATATAACAATATAATTGCAGCGGTCTTGGCGGGATTTGGCGCGTATGGTGACGACGCTTCTAGAAAATTCGTCAAAGTTCGTAATCTTATTCAACGCTACCAGTATACTGTCACGTCAATAGAGAAGTGCGCGAAGCCCGTAATTGCAGCTATTCATGGCGGATGCATTGGTGCCGGCAACAGCCTTATCGCATCATGCGATATCAGGTAATGAGTTTCCTGCTGCTGTTTGATGCCTTAAGGAACAGCCTAAGAGCGGTCAGCTGTTATAAAAACCGGCCAGGCTAATGCAGGGGGTAGGCGACCTCACAGGGGACAGTAAAGCTCAACGGAAGCTTTAGTAGTTGTTATATGTTCATTATATTCAAAATGTGTTTTTACGTTTACGTAACCCATTATACGTATCTCACATCTGTCATAAACAATAAAAGATAGGTTTTATATGCAAGCTCGGGTATAAGATCCATTGCTTATGAATTGAATGATCAATTCATCAAGGAATCTTTGGGAAGAACCTTGTTAGAAATGCAGTAAGCTTGAAACAACAGTGTAACCGCATTTATTTGCTCTACGGAAAGTAAATCGTTGAATTTACCACTATCATATACTACTCGACAAAAGAATCACCCGAATGTTTCCAGACGTAGTGTCTGTAGAATCTGGGTCATCGATTAATTTCCAACATAGTACCGACTTTATGGGTTCGGTGGGTTTACAAGTCTTACACTGGGTACCGTCGAACGGCACCGATGCATGTGCATTATACGCTTCTAAAACTCCCGAAAATAAATACTGGGTAATCTTGGGCATATGGCAAATGGAAAAAATCAAATTCATATGAAATGCAAATAATGTTCCATTTGAAAAATAGCGACCCTGATTTACTCCGTGCTCCACTAAGTTCTCGGTGCTTCTTGTACGAAAAAGCCATTTATCATTTTCATTTCTTACAGATAAGAAGAAATCTAATAGTGATGCTGTTGCTATCCAGGTATTGTACCGAAGACGCATGGTTTACGATTCGTGAAATCGATGTGGGCCTGTGCGCCGACGTTGGTGTGCTTCAACGCTTGCCGAAAATTGTGGGCAACGGATCTTTGATTAGCGAATGGGCATTAACCGGTAGGAGAATTGACTCAAAGGAAGCTCGGCAAGAAGGTCTCGTGTCGAAGGTCGTCAAAGACAAGGATCAGCTTATGAAAGTGTCACTCGAACTCGCGAACACCATCGCTGCGAAATCACCGGTTGCCGTACAGGGAACGAAGGTATATATGATCATCGCCACTTGAAGCGTGTGCGAGAACCTGCATATAAAAGAGGTCTAATGCTATCCGTACACACTATTCCAGTCTAGAATTACTTTATTTGTTTGTCACTGTGTATTTCAACGCCAGATTTTTACTTGCAGGTAAATTTGGTTTATTCGCGCAGCTATCCCGTCGATCAGGCATTGGAATTCATGGCCACGTGGAACGCGTGTCATCTGCAGTCTGAGGACGTGGCGACCGCTGCCACTGCATTAATTTCAAAGGATTCTGAGCAACCTGTCTTTGCTAAACTTTAAATTGAACAATTTATGCTCACAAAGAATAGACCAGACATAATTCAGCGGTATACGTGTTTGTCATTATCGTTATAATGATATTTATCCAATTTGCTACTCCTACCAAGGTGCTTTTAGTGGGTTTATACAGAGCCCCCGTGCAATTATGACTAGTATTATTCTTCATCACGATAAACAGGCGTTGGTCTAAATTTTACATGATGCGAGCAAGATGATGTTGCGTTATGATGGTCTTATTAGAGTGCATGAAGTCGTCTCAAACATCGGCTCACTGAATCATGAGGAACAATATAAAGCCCCTTAAAAAGCAAGTTGTCCTTGGAAATGAGCGCGTGAGGTGTATTCCAATACGCTTGCTCAAGAATAGATACGTGATATTCTATGCCGTCGGAATAAAATAGTAATCTTGTGAAAAAGATTTAACAAAATTATAAACCTACTATTTACCTTAGTATTGAATCAACATAGGTACATATAATAATCGTATCATCGTTTCCCATTATTATTTCACTAAAACGGACTGCATATGATTATTTCCGTCGACTTGATGCTTCGCACGAATAGATGTACCTTCGTGCTGTTGGTAGAGGCGCCCTTAGAACTCTTAGTACTAGAATAGCCAAATAAATCAGGATTTAGGGTGGTACAAGTTTTCTTCTATTCTGACTATAGATATTAGCCAGTGTATCAGTGGAGAACTTGGTTTGATTTATAGGATTTTACTAGAAAATCTACTATTTAGCTTACGTGTGAGATGGCTGCTTCTTATATTATGTTTTAATTTATATTCCAGTATGTTTCGATACATATTTGTGTCCTGGGCTATTCGTACGTGTTATGGGTTTCTAATAGGCGCATCTCCTGATAGCGATTAGCCCTACAGGATTCCTTAGGATTTATAACTTTCTCTCGCTTTAAACGAACACTACTTGTAATGTTCCGATCAAAAAGGACAAATCGTAAAAAATTCTAACTTCGTTTAACAAGCCACCTCCAAGTTGAAGTTTTGCATTGCGCTGCACAACATGATCATAATGACTGTACCCCTACGGAAGCATAGTTACAACGCAGTAAATATGTGCTCCACATAAATTATTATTAGAAAAGTTGAAATCTCTCTTATCAATACTTTTACCTACCAAACTCTTTGAAAAGCGAGCATCATAGATCGTAGTGCAATCGTGCTCCTAAATTCAGAACCCTTGATGGCCACCGCCCTTAGTGATTAGAGTTCATTGTAGAATTTTCTCATTAGTACATTTACTTCAGCGTTCTTAATTTTCCAGCTGTGCAATAGATACACACTGAACGCTGTTCCGGCGAAAAGGCCTTAATACAAATACGATGGACTTATTCGAGTGGACATTCTTTAAATGGAGTAGCCCAATAGCGTTACACATTTCAACACTTTGCTACACAACGTGTCCTCAAATAAAACTACATATTTGATCCCAAACCTAGTTGCCCGGGCTGAATACAAAGCATGCTTAGTTCCTACAAATGTACAGGTACGAAGCTGATAAACAAGTTTAAATTGATATGCCGTGTAGAAAAAAAAACCCTCTCGAAACAACCGTTCGGCATATGATTCTGCGTACAGGTTTATGAGTAGACTACTTTTTTAGCGGAGTCTAGGAAAAATATACGAGAATAACTATCTGGAAAACGTCAGGCTGTATTATCTCGACCCCTATCGGCGGCATCCTGCGCTCACTCTGCGAGCGACAGGCAAACGGTGCGTGTAATTGGCACAAGAAGGGTAACATTGATGTGGTGAACGAATGGCGTCAGACTTACGTGTAGAAGTTAGTTGTTGGATATATGAGGTCTATAACGTGCCCTCATTAGCAAATACAAATTAAGCGCGTTTTTCTTCTATCAGTGGCTAGAAGCGGGTTCAGTATGGGTTAACTATTTTATCTGCAACGAACGAATTTTCTACGTAGCCACTTCGTTTTATAATGTTTGAAGATGAAGCGTACTGTGCCAAGCACCTATAATTGATAATCAGAATTTTCAATCATTACAGCTTATAATGTCTCATACGTTACCTAATTGTTACGTTCATGGATCATAAAACTGTTTCTAGGTGGCACATTTCTTGATAGTTAGCGGAGCTGCTTAAGGGTACGACGTGGATTGCTTTCGGATTTCTTCGGGCTGATAATCGGTTACTGCGTCGGTATCTTTGCGTTGTGTAACTACGTGTCCTTATCTTCACCATAGTACATCGCAAGCCCTCCAATATGTCATTTAGTGATAGGTTTACAACATTAGATTAGGTAAGAGCTATTTTCGCTGATGTGCCATTAAGCATAAAGGAAAAATCACTTTATAAAGGAAGAAGTTGCTCATATAATGGCTAGTTTCCCGGCGTCCCATTCATAACTTGGCGAACGGTAGATTACGACGGCCTTTGTTCCAGTTACACGTTTCTACTACTGTAAGTTTCTATCCATTTTGTGCTATTAGTGCCCACGGAATCTGTTATTCAATTGGTCGTCCTATACACGATGTTCTAGATGACGGATATCTAATTTCGGTGAGAGTTAACGTTCCCTGTTATTCTTTCGCTATCTGCGTAGTCTAGGGCCCTTTTTTCTTCCTTATTACGTAACTTCACTGGACTAGCTTGAAGAACCTCTCGCTCAACGACATTGCAGGTTCATCCGACCATTTACTGGCAATCATAAAACGCAGTGAAGTCAATGTTTTGCTAAATTTCGGGATACCAGCAACAGCTCACAATCAGTCGAAGCGATCGGCCGGTAAAAATTATTTCGGTTTGTTTCAACTTTGCCACCATGTCGTTCCTAATTATAGTCGTCATTAGTATTTTTGGGATATGCCTGTCACCAGCAGACAAGGCATTCTCACTTGAAAGCTATGCAGATGGAGCTCCGCGTTGTAATAGCACGTACGGACTGGATGTACACAAAGAGAATCATCTGGTTGGCAAATTCTCAACAGCGAATTGCTCGGACGGGCGTGTGCAAAAGGCAGTGAAAACCGCAAACCTGGCACCGGAAGACGTTTACGGAGTTACCTCTCAAATAGTTAGAGGAACTAAATACGTGATCTATACCAACCGGAGGGAATCGTCCTGCTGTCGAGTTCCAGTATGGTCTCAACCTTCGGGAAAAAACGAGGTGGTTGCTGACGAAGTTTGTTGTGATGACGAAAGTTGCGCCAGATACGTGGAGAAATGCTAGACATGCTGCAGTAATTATGTTATTTTCGTTCATTCTCCTTGATATTCGAACTGTCAGCATAATTATAGAAAGAAATAGTAAACACTATCTCAATCACAACAAAGAGTTTAGCAGATTCGAGTTCCTTAATAAATTGGCATATTATTGCATACAAATGTGGCACAAATCTTTTCTAGTGTTACCCACAGAGATATCTACAGGGGGATTCTCTGAGCATTTACAGAAATCATTGATAAAATGTCGTCCCGTCAAGGTCGAAACGGGAAAATGAGCACTCGCTGGAAATTGTTGCCCGGCAATTTAAGTGGCATCGTGGACGGTTTTCGGGCACCTGCAGATTTCTTAAATATACATGTTTTACACATTCATCAACAAACCACAAGCTATAAATATAGGCCTTATAAACCACTACATTGATCGATTAAGAAGTTCTTCAGTACAATCTCCGGTAGGGTATGGATAGTTTTTGTGCCCCTGAGCTTGAAAACAGTCAAAATCAAGAATAGTAATACTAATCCAAATAGTAACGTATATTTAAAACATCCGTTGCCCCCGATCATGCTTTAGACTATATATAGAATATAAGACAGTGATTAAACTAGGCATGCGTACATTATGCGTAGACTCATATGTAGAATATCTACGAAGATCTGCATCCTACATTTTTGATCGGAAGCTGCGTTAATATGGATCTTGGCTTTTTCTTTTTATCTACGCGAGGGGACAAGCTGCAGCGTAATAATTCGCACAGGTTTTGTCCTTTCTTTTTTTCTTCTTTTTACCTTTCTTTCCACTATGTGGTTAAGGGTAACTCGTTGTAAAACGTCGGGAACTTTCAAGGCGATTGTGGACAAACTTTTGACATTGACTACTTGAATTTTACGCAGTTGCACAGCGTGCGCTGGTTTATTCCGAAAAATTCAGCAGTATTTATATTTACTTTTTTTAAAAACAGATGTTTTTTTGTTGATTGGTGTGGGTGTAATCCGCTTGGTATAAATTTCTGCAAAAGTTTGCTACACATGTTGTGGAAGAAGAAAGCACTGACCGAGAGAAAATTCATGTAGCATTTAATTAGCTGTAAGCTTCATAAATCTCTGCCTCTAAATGTTAATGGTTTATAGCCATGTGTTATATTTCACCGGTAAGATTGTTTATTAGTTTACATGCTTATTGTTACTGTTTTGTCCGAATAAAGAAAGATTATTTTAAGCTGTGTACCATTTCTCCAGTGGCTTTATCGTTTCACAAAATAAAAACAAATGTATAGTAAAAACAGTTAAAAGTAAAGGGACCCCCAATCTAACTTAAGAGGCAAATAAATTTGAAGGAAAATCACAAAAGCTGATTTTAGTATAGCAGCTCAAATATATCAAAAACAATGCAAGAGTAAGGCAAAATGTAAATAGAAAAACAAACTTTAAAAATTGACTTAACAAGTGAAAATTAATAATGACAGACATTTTTGGTAGTTCCTAAACAGTGCAGCTCTCGGTTGAAATAATTCCTGCAAATTTCAGTCTACTTTGGTTTAGTTTATTATATTTATAGTGCAATTAAATATTATTTTATTCACAAATAACAAAATTAATATTGTTTAACCTTTGCGATAAGTTCTCTAGTTCTCGCGGACGGCATCAATTACAGACCAATTTAAATCGTCTGCTTTTCGAGGTAATATCAAATGCTGTCTTATGGCAAGCGTTCAACTCGTATGCGGATTGCGCCATTATGGACTGCTTTGCTTAAGAATGATAGTGGTAATGGAATCATGTACGAGCCCTCTTTTCTTGGATCTTGGCAACTGATAATGTCACTAAGGTTACGGACCTTAACCACTAAAACTTGATGACCTTTTGTTAAAACAGTAATGCCAATATTCCCAGCAAGAGGAAATATTTGTATGGGGTAATCTAAAACCAAACATCGAAGTGTTATCCTTAATCCTGCGTCAAAACCGACGTCGGACACCGTAACATTGACCTCCATTAGCACACCTTTGACGAATCCAGTCAAGGAGTTTTGATACACAACAATGGATTTGTTCAAGCTGTTTTTTCGGTATCTTTGTCCGGGAGTCGTTTCTTGATACGAAGTGCTAGCGTTGCGAGTCTTGCTATATGGAAATATGAAGTCAGCTCCTTGAAGTGTGACGGAGCCATTCAGTATCACTCCGTTAACTAACTGGTCGAAATTCGTACCGATATTAACCAGGGCATCCTTAAGAATACTATCTAAGGATAGACTCTTTAAAAAAAACTCAAGTAGAATTTGCCTCTGCTTAACATTTCGAAGAACCATTGTCACAATATCCTCCGCATCAATTTCCTCGAGAACAGTATTTACAAAAACGTTTTTTACTTCTGGTACAGAGAAAAATTTTGTCAATAGTTTCTTGAAAGTGTTAGTATCGTCTTCCATGAGTCCCAGAAAAGGCTGCGCTTTTTCCATTAATTCTACGGTTTTTTTGGACATATTCTGCGTTCGTGTGAATATTATAATGGTAAAGATCACAAGGATAACTACCACGATTATAGTGCATGCCATAGTGACTCCGTAGAGGCGTTTCGTGTCAGCTAGTCGAGTTTCGAGTTCTGTAATACGTAGATCTTGACTACTTGGGCTCAACTCCTGTATTATTCCAGTTAGCCTGCGGGCTGGTGAAGAACTCTCAGGGTCTTTTGGTTTAGAGAACATACTGAGCTTTGGACTCTCTTCTTAAGCTAGGGCTAGGCCTGTCTTCGGGATCTGCGGTGAATTATGACCTTGCTAGCTCTAGTGGGATACTGGGACGAATCCGAATTGTCGTAACCCTCTCGATCATCACAATTCAAACATATCAAGGTAAACGACATTCTCCAAGTTAGACTGCAGCCATCGATCCCGCAAGCTGCCGTTATATATTGAGAATTACACTCTGGCTAATCGTCACATACAGTTACACAACCGTATATATTAGGTATAATGAATAGGTTGTCTCCGCTACACGAATTCTTCGTGAAAGCCTTCGCGAGGCATTGTTAACCAGATTCACAGTTCAGTCTAGATGACGGCTTATCTAACTTCTGACACTTGGACGAGTGTAAACAAAGCCGGTCGAAAAATACAAGCAACAAGCTTGAAACGGATATATAGCAAATTAGCTGACGCACGGCTATTGTTGATAGAAGCGACACCATAAAATACATAAATAAGGCGACGATGTTGGCAAGAACTGCGTGCGCGAACTGCCGACGGTAGCGGTACAAAACCCAATGCTATCGTCACAGTGTCTTATTTTACGAAGTTTGTCCATTATAGGGCGCATCATGTGATAGTCGTATATATTTTGACGATTTACCACCGAATTCGGTTACTTCCTTTCCTTTAATCAATAGTTTCATTTCTGTGTTCGGCGTAAATAATTATAAAGACGTCGTATTATCGAAGTAGCAGATGCAGCAGCATCGTCTGTACTCCCACAAGAAAATACATCGTTGCAAATTTTACGAAAATATCATCACTGGCGTCCTCCGGTGCGAGGCCTTTCTTGACAATTAGTCAAAACTTTCTAGGAAGCGACATAATTGTGTTGTTGTGGTCCACCGTTTCTTGACGAGATCTATCCTAGCGCGTCAATCTCCTGTGGACATCTTTGAATTTTTGATAAGTCCGTCTTTGCGTAGCCAGATAAAAAAAACAAAGCGAACAGGTTACACATATTCTATAGGATACGTCGATGTTCGGGTAGCACGATTTCGTATCTTATAGTGCATTTTGCGGACCGACCTTACAAGTGAGGCCATTCACTCAATCTAAATTGACCGTCACAGAGAAAAAAAATCGCGAATATAAGTTCTAAAAATATGAAACTACTAGCATCAATATTCACTATTGGAAAATAGACTTAATAGGAAAATAGAAAATAAAAATTTATGTTCATAGTTTCGATGACCTGTTTGGCGGAATAGGACTGTAGAGGCACAGCGTGGTAGGGTCAATGTTGGCACCCAATTCTGCCTTGGTTGCAGCTTAAATGTTTTATTCACCTACATAATTATCAATTTCTATAATCACAATCGTAAGTAGCTGTTATAGTTTCGACACGTAGAAGCACGCTACTCTTTGGTCAGTACTACATTTATGTAAAGTACAAAGATGTATACTTTACAAGCATCAATAGTAAAATTATAAACATTGTTCGGGTACTGCTGGTTCGGAAGAATAGGCTCATTAAAAAAATTGTCTAGACAAATAATGTGAAATAAATGTGCATAGATACATGCGTTAATGTTCAGCAACTTCACGATTTCTCTAGAACCATTGCCGGCATCTACTCACTGATGCTACAAATTACGATAGGTAATTTGCTTCAGTATTGAGCCTTAAACCCAAGTCAAAAAAAAAAAGTTGTGTCTTGTAAAAATCCTGATAGGGCTGTTCAGAATGAGGAGGATTAGGGTTACCGAAGCTCCTGGCGTAGAAAGGCGTGAATTTACGATGCACTCGTGACCTTCAGAGATCATGTCGACAATAAACCGACGTACAGAACCTTCAGTGGGCACGAGCAAAATTTTAACCCTTAAAGGAATGCTTATATGAAATCACACCATCAGTTCTTTCGTAATTATGGCCATTCGAGCAAAAGCGGTATGACAGCTTTTTCTATTGAGTAAGTGGAATAGGATACCGGAAAATAGTATTATGTTTAGCAGAAACTAATAAACAATGCACGACTGAGTTGATGAAGGCTAGACTTTGAACAAAATTATATTAGAACGTGCTTAATTATATTTTCGATACTATTATACAGACAATGTCTATACGTACGTACAGTATGTAATATCTACATATTGTAAGCCACTAAGATTTTAGATTTTTTGCTTTTATTTTTTACTAACGTGGCTTAAAATAGCGAAGCAGGCAGAATTTAAAAAAAAAACAATTTTTTAAATAAAAAAAAAAGTAAAAAGAAAAACAAAAAAATCAAAAAGCGAATTCAAAGTATCTCAATCATTTTACTAGTTACAGACAATCAGGGAGCCGATATACATAGAAATCTGTAAGCTCGCATAAGATACAACTGAGTACCTCTGATTATCCAGAAGTAAGATGTAGGAGTTCGACCCTGTAACGCACAATATCGTTTTTAATGGCGTGATTCACGGTCGACTTTATTACCTGCCATTCGAATGTCTTCTGACCAGGAGAACCTGGATTTTCGCAATTGATGAAGTCCATAGGTGTTACAATAACATGTGCCACAGCGTGGTTGCCTGTTTTTAATATACTTAAACCAATATTGTTTTTAAGAGGCCAGTCAACGAACGCGCCGATTGTAGCGGAGCATCTGAATTGCAAAATAAGGGCTGGACTAAGGCCTATATCTTCTATGGTGAGTGTTGCTCGCAGCGGTACTCCTTTAATGTAAGCATCCTGTGTGCGATTAAACCTATTACAATCAGCATTACAGAATTTCCCCAGCAACCGGCCAATATCAAATCGGAAGTCAGCACCGTTTAATGTTATCTCCCCGGCAGATATTAGGCCATTGATGACCGACCCTAGCTGTTTCCTGGTGGAGAACAGAACTTCTCTAATAATTGTATCCAGTGTTGCGTTTCGCTGCGCAAGTGGCCCTAGAATCGGCTCTGTGTCTCTCATAAATACAGACACCCTGTCGGTAACTTCGAGCATATGCTTGATGCGCTTGTTTGCGTCGTTAAGACTAACAACGGCGAATGCTACTATAGCTATTATTAAAACAGCCACAATGGCCAAAAATAATCCATAAAGAAAGCTTGTCCTTATGTTGTTATACTTTAACTTCTTAAGTTTTCGATCAAGATAAGTTGTACTTAAGTCGGTTGTGGAATTTTCAAATTGAGTAGTGGGGCCTCCATGGTTCACAAAATGCTGGTAATCCCTTACACTGGAATCCACGACGAATCGCTGTGATAAACAGATCTTAAAGGGCAGCTATAGCCAAGATGGAACTTGAAACTTGTCAAAGATGTCCGACTAGAAGAGACACCCAATGCAATTCTAAATAATCGCTTCTCACAAGAATGCAATTGATAGACGGTCGCAGAGGCCAGCCCATGCAGTACTAGTAACAAAATCAATAGTAACTTGATCAATTGCCACGACTGAGCACTTCGGGCATTTTTCTTAAAACGGTGTCCCCTATTATCTCTGTCTACGCTTCCTCGTTCAAAATATGCAAAAGCTCACAGACATTAAACGATAAACCGTTTACGAATTAGCGGAACACAATGAACTACAAACTACCAAAGATCTCAAAATCTGTAAGTCCATGATGATTATATGCGAGAATAGATCTAAAATAGACCCTTCATTTTTGTAAACAACGATGGCATTAGTCTTAGACATGTTTTTTTCTACAGGGAAGTACTGTATTTCACGATGAAAAATATAGAGCAGTCTGACTTCGTAATATTCAGTTGGAAAGGAGGTTCCTGCGCTTTAATGCTTAAGCGAAAACGTCACATTTATTTCGGTGAAAATAAGTATCTTCCGTCATTGTTCTCGACCTTTTGTCATCTGTGAACCAATTTATTTCTTTTCACCGGAAGTTTTTTTGCTGTAGAAGAACTCATTCAGTCAGATTTTAAAACCTATTTCACTGTCAAATAAGCGGCTCCTAATCCAATGAACGGAAAACATAAAATCTACCAACGTCAGGTCTGGAGTATATAGAGGATACCACGAAACCTTCCATTTGAACTTCCGAAAAATAGCTGTGACTGTATTTACCGTGTGAGGCCTAACATTTTCATGGACTGTCGGGTTTTTCTATTGCATAGCCTGATTGATTCCGATGCGACTCGGTCAAATGAACATGCCGAATCATTGTCTGGTTCTAGTAAATCAGATCTCTGCAATGCTACCAAACGCAGCGATTTGGTCCCACCAGATTTTAGATGAAAATCTGGTGGGACTTATATCGTAGCTTTTCTGCTGAAGCCACACATTCCGATCTCTGATCTATGTTGACCTTCATACACTACTAGTCAGCATCTGTGAAAATTTTATGTAAAAGCGGTCATCATTACTACTTGATGCTTGATACCGGGCAAGATGCAACGTTACGCCGTAGTTCATTATTGGATCAAATAATCATGAGGTATGCATGCTCGAAAGTATCTACCTCAACCTAACTTTTTTAACGGTAGTCTACTGACTACAGCACATCATTTCACGCACAGGAGTTGTGTGCCGGCCGTTCCTGTAAAAGTACCTTAGATCGTCATTACTAAACTCAGTCGGCCAAAGCAAGGTGTATTCTCTAGGTTCTCTAGGATATTATTTCTAGACCCAGCAAACCACTCCTTGTGGTTTTAACGACAGCGCAGCTACTAATAAGACCAATGTTCTGGGCCGCTTCGGCACATTACGCACATAATACACAAGGTGTCAAAAATGTATCTCGTTTTTACCTAAAACATAGGTTTTCTTTCGGGTTGGAAATTAAACTCACTACACGATATCCTTACAGCAGCTGATAGACCACGCAGAGCTCATTCGATGGATATAGCAAAAACTTGCTTTTAGGAGCCATTTACAGAATTTTAACCTAGTCAGCTATTCGAGGGTATTTTGATGCGGTACCCAACGATACCCAAGTGACAATTGTAAACTAATAAGCTAGGATATAATGCTCCAATAATACTGAATGACCACCCTAATAGTATCAGTGTACGAGGCTGTTAAACTTAAACCTTAAACAAAACTTGCTGGTGCCTTTCGATTTATTTCACAATTGCGCCTATGTTAAATCCTGTAACATCTAGTTTCAATCACTTTATATTCTATCGAGGCAGTTCTGAAGACGATAGGATTTTTCCGCTGTTGATGCATGGCATTTATAGAAAAAAAAAGATTAGTTTTTGACGTGAGCATATTCTACTGAGATTTAAGAACTAACAACGATGACGACCTTTATAATAATTATAAAGGTTTTTTATTGACTTTTAATATGTCGTTTATTATTTATTAGTGTGGCGTTCAGCCATTGTAAAATCATTCAGATTGTTTTTTTCATAACATGTACTATTATAACGTTATAACAGATCAATTCCACTGCCCGCTAGCATCCACCGTCGATTTACAAAGGGGAATTCATCCATCTACTTAGATAGAGGATGCAAGAGTTCGACTCTGTACCGGACAGTGTTATCTAAAATTGCTTCACTTACTGTTTGCATCAACACTTCCCATCTGTAGTGTTTCTGGCCAAGAGAATCTGGGCTATCGCAATTAAGGAAATTTGTAGATGGCACAATCTTATAAACCGCCGGCTTGTTGTCAAGATATTTCAAGATACTCAGACCCAGGTCCATCTTGAGGGGCCATTCGACGAACGTACCTTTGTTATTAGAGCATGTAAGATGCAAAATAAGAACTGGCTTGCGAATAGGATCTGCTACAGTAAGGCGGGCTCGCATTGGTACACCGTTGACAAGTACGTCGTAGGAGTTATTCAGTTTGCTACAAGCGGATTTGCAAGATTTACCAAGGAGACGAGTAATATCAAACCAAAGATCAACACCTTTCAGTGTTACCTCAGCTTTCGATACCAAATCATTGATGGCCTCTTCTAGAAACCTGCTGCTCTCAAAGAGAAATCTGTCAATAACGCTGTCGAGTGTTAAATTTTTCTTTGACAGTGGTCCTAAAATTGGCTCGGTAGCTTGGAGAAATAGGGTGGCTTTTGTGCCAATCTCGTTTAAGTGTCTAATGCGTTCATACGTTTCTTTAAGGCTAATAACAGCAATGACTGATAGCGTGATTATTAGAATAACCACGACGGCGAGAGCGCATCCATAGAGGCATCTTATTTCTACATGCTTGTAGTTCACGTTCCCAAGTCGTTTTCCAATGTCCGTCGTACTCAACTCGGATGTCGAATCGTCATCGTGAGAGATCGAGCGTTCGAAATTCAGATAACTCTTTTTACTGGAATCCACGGTGAGCAACTGCAGCTGAGCTTTGTCCCGGAATTGGAAGTATGATGGAGCCGACACTGTGACCTCCACTAGATCAACATCGAAATGCGACTGAGATTCATTAAATTAGTCTTCAAAAATTGCCAATAAATGTTAGTTATCCAACTATGACCGATAAACACTGCTGGTATCAAACATTCGGAGAGTTCACCTCCCGGCGCTGCTATAGATTATCTCGCCACAATTCGTTCTCAACACTTAACGTTCGCCACAGCAGCGATAAACTATGAATATCACGATGATGCGCTTGTGTGCCATGCAAATGAGTAGTATATCACCGTGTATAATCCGGCACTAGATGTACAGACAGATCTGCGTCTATCGATAGTTTGCACGCACAATGCAATATAGACTATTTATTTCTTGTAAATGACGACGATATTAACAAGGTAAAAGGTATACTATAAAAACAATTTTTCTTGACAACGTTATAAGAAGAGATACCTTATGTCGTCTGCGTTGTACCCCAATAGATTTTTGAAAAATCAGAGATGATCTCGATAAGGTTATTATCGAGATCAATTCGAGAAGGATTCGATTATCAAGAAGGATTATTTGACGAAATTAGCAGCTAGAAATGTATTACAGCCAACGCTAATGAACCACAGAGTTAGTAATTGTTGTTGCATGATAAAAAACGCACATGCTGTTTTACATATTACTGTAATGTCTAGTCTAAAGTTATCTTTGAAATTTTCGCTGAAATAAATACTATATCTAGCTGATAGTCTAAGCTAATTAATGTAGAAGTGTGGAAAATCTCAAATATTACCAGTGAATTTAAAAGTACGCGAATCTATTTTATTGTACCTAAACTATGGTCCTATCGAACTAATTCGTTTATTCGAATAGGGTATTCTATCCTTTCAACGTCCGCTATTATCTGTGTAATCAAAATGTAATACACAAATCCACATAATTTTATCCGATACGCATAACAGACGAAAATACTTAAGTAACGATACAAAGCACAACGAGGCAAGACTCAGCAAGTGTCTACTTTTTTTTTATAGATACTAGAAACCAAAACTAACAGAAACGCATCAAAATGTAGTTTTCTGTAAATTTACTATGGCAAGATTTCAATTCTGTACCGAATCTTTAACCCCATATAAATTGCATGCTCTAGCAGTGATATGCTTTGTATCCATTCAGGGCCCGGTTCCTCCGTCGGGGGAACGCCCGGCGCACAGTCATCAATATGCTTAGTCCGCATCAACACCGGAAAAAGTACACGCAGGGGGATAGTATCGATCCCCAAAATAGCTAAACTGATTTTTGCCTTCTCAGGCCATTGGGTCGTTAACACAATATCTCTAGGAATGGTCGCTTCTCTCGCGATGCGTTGACAGCCAAGGCGCACAATAAGACTGCTATTTCCTATTGAGCCAAAGGCACCAATCCCAAGGTACATTGGCACTCCTCTGACGTACCGAACGAGGTAACTTCTCCGTTTTTCCTTGTCAGTTTCCGGCAAATGTATCGGATGAAGAAGAGAACTCAAATCAATGGGAAAATCAACTCCGTTTAATGTTATCTTGCCATCGGATATTAGACTATTGACCATTTCAGTCAACTTCGTACCGCTTCCAAAAAGAACTTCTTCAATAACCGCCCTGAGCGACATGTTTCTTCGTACTGAAGGCCTGATAACGGGGTCTATGGAATACATAAATGATTCAACTTTGTGGACAAGTTTGTCGATTTGGTCTAATCGAGCGTGTGCCTGCTCGAGTGCCACATACGTAATGATTGAAAACACAATTATCACAATACCAATTATTGTAAAGGCTATCCTATACAGCTGTTTTGTCCTTGTTTGCATGTCTTTGAGCAGCGTAAGTGCCTCTTGCAACTCAGCTTTATTGACTTCAAGTGTTGAACCTTCTGGTTGACTGATAGGACCGCCGTAGCTGGATGATGAAGAAATAACAATAACAAATTTTTCTATTACGATAGTAACAACACGAAAAAATTGGAAATATTATACCGATTTTTGTGCAATCATTTCGCTTTAATGTTCCAGCTAATCTTGGGACAGTCATGCTACTAAAATTCTAATTTGCTTAATACGAAAGCAACGCTCAACCGATCAGATTGATCGATCAAAAGTCCACAAATGCATAACGGAAATAGGTTAACTGTGCACCGATAGGCTTACCCCTCGTTCGATGAAATGTTTAACGACGGTATCAGACGTAAAACTTAAAACATTTAGGCTTACCCCCCAGTATCTCCCATAGCCGAATGTTGAGTGCGTTTGCAGCGAGAAACGTACAAGACTGTATGATTACTAATAGATAATCAAAAGATTGGCAGACCTTGCCAGGCTCAGTAGATGCTAAAAAGTAATATACGTCGAAAATGAAAGGCACAAGTTTGTGTGATTAATCAGGCTTAAACGGCGGGGTTCGTCAGTTGAGCTGTCGCACGTCTAAGGTTGTAGGTCAACACGCGAAGTGCAGCGCGTAATATTAAGATATTCTAACAATGCTTAGTGTTTATTCACTTAATTTGTACGCTGTTATGCGTTGAATTCGAAGTACGAAATCGACTCAGAGCGTATTTATTTTATTTAAAATTGAACTACTGCAAAATTACTACTAATACAAATTGATACTAAACTCACTGTAAAACGAAGTTTACTGTTAGTTTGGACATACAAATGGCCGCTGCTGAGCGTTGAAAGTAGGAACTTAGTCGGAAAATTAGAGGGATGTGCGATATGTCTAGTACAAGGCAATGCATAGACATTCGATTCCTGGAAAACAACCATTAAATAATAAGCTACTCACTAGTTTACGGTTAGGCTGCCTATGAGAGTAGTCTCTTATGAGAAAGCGAATTTTCTTTAAGAGATAATCAACAGGATCTGCCGAATCACAAGACTCTTGTTGACCAGTGTCAAGCTTTACCTCGTATTGTCTTAAGATAGCATAAATGCGTAAAAATATCATCTAGTTTACTCATCTATTGTATATGATGAGAGGTAAAACTTCTAATGGGCCGTGGTGCGCATAACGAATGCGGCCCATACGTTATAATACGTTAAGGAAATCAATACTATCAATAATGGCATGTTCTATTATATATTTGTAGTAAGCTGAATGAACACGGTGGCTTAACGAAACAGTAGTTTAAATTTCATCTCGCAACACCTGCTACACAATGGCGGTAAAAAACTGATTTTAGACTATATCATCAACATGTTCTGATTGAATAATCCTCAAATATACATGGGTTTATCACATATGTGATACACATAGTTACTTAATTCAGCTATGAAGGTCACCTCAACGTATGAGCCTCCTCAGAGACAATCATTTAATTTAATCGATTATGTGTCTAGCAAAACCACGGGAAATGCATAGGCAAAAGTGCATGAATTGAATATGTTTTCATCCCCGATAAGGCTAAACAGGAAATGCGAATACTTAGTTACGCCGTTTTTGCCATCGTGCCGGATTGACGTCATTTGTTAACTGCAGTAAGTGCTTACTAATGCCATTTTTTCAATAAGCAAGCAAATTAATAGCTGTTGGGATTTTTCGAAACAAATGCTGGCTCCAGATACTTGCTCGATGCTGTATTATATAAACAATAAATTTGCTTTACCTATTTCGATTTGGCCGAAGTTTTATTTAACTAGCGCGGGCTATGCCTTGAGATCTTTAATCACTTAAACAAGCCTATCTATAAGCCAGCAAATTCGTAAGACAATATCCAGTAACATGAACACAATATCCGCATGAAAAAATAACAATCTGTTTGCATTTTATTTTTGTTGTATTTAGTTTGTTATTCTATTTTTATGTATGTCACGCTCATATGGTTTCGTGTATTTTTAGCCTAGAATTACGATACGCAGCGACGCACGACCCCCCCCCCCCCCGTAAATCCGAGGCACCGATACATATCATAACATATACTGCTCATTAACGAACTAAAATGAAACTCCACTTTCTCGCAACTACACTTCTACTTCTTATCCTGGTATCAACATGTAAAGTCACTGTAACCGCTAAGCTTTAATAAACCGCTGCGAAATGTCCTTCCAATTAGCCACCTTCCAGATCGCCTTAACGTAATCAGGGCGAACATTCTTGTACTGAATGTAGTATGCATGCTCCCACACGTCGATACCAAATAATGGAACAAGACCAGTGCTAGCTTCTAATGGGTCCTGGTTCGGGCATACTGCCACTTGCAGCTGTTTATTCGCTTTGTTGAGGCCGAGCCAGGCCCAGCCAGATCCTTGAACTGCGACGGCGGCTGCCGACATCTAGAGAAAGTAAGCAAAAGCGATTAGAATCGAATTAAGGCATTTGGTTCAAACATTACACAAACGACGCATAAAAAAATTCGGTCACTTGAAATCATGTTTTTCCATTTGTCAAAAAATAGGCATGTTTCAGTACCTTCCATGGCCCATAAAAAAGTATATCTCGCACATTTTCGTGGGCGAAAATATTCGAAAAGTTTAGGAATTATGCCCATAGATGGCCATACAACCTGTATGCCGATTGCATAATGAATATTTTTTTACCTAGTATATATCTGTTGTGGGAGACAACAGGTAATTTAAATCACAGAACATGCGTAATACAAATAGCACCCCATAGAATATTTGAAGAAGACATTTTGTGCATAGCGCTAGCGCTCGCAATGTCGTACCTTATCCTTCATAGCTTCAAAACTGCCAAAGTCCTTCTTGATAGCAGCGAGAAGTTCGGCACTCGGCTCTCCAGAATCTTTAGGATTACACAGATTCTGCCAAAATATGGAATGATTAATATGTCCACCACCATTGAAACGAATAGCGTTTTGCAAAGCGATCTGGGCATTGGTATCATTTTTCTGTATGGCCTCTTGCAGTTTTTCGGCGGCAATGTTGTAGTTCGTTACGTAAGCGTTATGATGTTTCGAGTGGTGTAGAGTCATGATTTCAGCACAAATGACCGGTTCTAACGCATTATAGTCATAAGGAAGATCAGGCAACGTTGCTTTTCCACGGGTGAGAGCCCGGCTCACCATGCGGACTTGACGAAAACACTGCATATCGGTTTGGGCTGAAATGAGTATCTCAAAATCAACGTACGGTACAAAAGGAAATTGGCAGAACCTGTCACAGTTGATTTTTATCGAACTCGGATAAGGCCAACAACATCACCGCAAGACTGACCGACCGCGCGACCTTGCTGCTATGTTTTGGACAGTGCATTAACTTCGACCGATCTGAATAATCGAGCGCCAAACTCAACGCGTTAATCAGCTTTTTAATTAGTTTTTGAGCTATTGCAAAACAAGGATTCTTGTCTGTTTTCCCGTACAATACTCTATATTGAAATTCGGCACAAGAAAAATAAGTCCCCCTTATAGCAGAATTGCCAGAGGTTGGCACAAATTTGTTTTGCGGGACATGTCATTAGCCTTTCGATGTTATTTACAAGGAAGAGAAATCTCATTTTGCAGTAGAGTCATGCTTATTTGAAAACTTGTGTTTACGAACTTAAAACTCTTATACAAAAAATCCAACATAAATCACCACTTGTTCTGAACTATTTAACGAAACATTTAAAGAGATTATAGAACAATAACTTGTAGTCGGTTTTGAAGAAGTGTCAGGGCGATTGAACTGAGTAGACGCACGAAATCAGCTGACAAGGCACTCAGGCAAATCATTTTATATAGATTGACTATTCTCTGCGTTGCAAAGCACAGCTTAGCATTGGATTAATTAAGTCGTTGTGATGGCTGCTCCAGACTTCGGGCTCGAAGCTCTCTACAAACTCCAGCCGATCGAGTCAACAAAGAATGCCCTTTGTTTACTCGTACACTTTGTACTGACCAAACATGGCTGGCGCTATGTAGGCCGAGGAACCGAGTGGAAGGAAAGTAAGTACTGGAAAAATGAGACACTCAACGATAACACCCGATGAGAACAAATTTTTGTTCTAGTTTTGGGAAGCATACACTTGCCTGAAATACACATTTACGTATTTACTTATTGATAATACGTATAATGACATAAGCAAAGATACTTGTGCGATTTTTTAACTTTTTGTTAAATATTGCATGTTCTTCATGATAAAAATCAGGTTCATACCGCAGTTTTAATAACTTCGTTAAATCGTGGACGGCCGTGAGAACTAGTAGCTGCCATCGTAACGAATTAGAATGAAGTGCATATTCATTAGATAGGTAGATTATTTAGACTGACTAGGTTGGTTGTAGGATGTTGCCACAAAAAAATTAGGCGTCCAAAAATAACTACAAGACTGCCGTTTAATTTGATTAATTTTTCGTGATGCAGATCTTTTTATACATTTATAGGGCGAGCTCGTGGTACAAGGAAAATTTTTTTTTTACTTAAGCTGTGAACTTCAGATGCTCATGGCACGTAGAAAGTATTAATAAAATAGCCGTAAATAGACGGCAGTACTAATTTCGTCATCCAGGAGTTGATAAGGGCTAACAACAGAATTCAAGCAATTATGTAGCACCAAATAAGTTATATTTATTAAGGAAAGATCATATTCGTAAAATTCTACCTATTTTCAGCGCATTACGCATATATTTGAAAAGTATTACTAAAATTTGATGTTGTATAGAATAAAATACCTATGAAGGGTTTTAAAAAAGTTTTTGTCTTAGCTGGTGCACCTCTTATTTAGATTATCAACGCGAACATTTGTATTAGTGGCGGAAACATAATACAGAAAGAAAACGAGATATCGTTTTCTTAAAATTTAACTATGTTCAAACGAGTTAATGCTTGATGACTCTAGTCAAGGACCCGCGCAACTTAAAGCAAATTGGTTGATACAGTTCTAAACTTATTAATATTTGGTTCAGCAAGTCAAAAATTCTAGAAAGCCATACAATAAATGTACAGTAATCATATTACTGGATGCAAAGCTATCGAACAATGACGTCCTTTTTCATTTTTCTTACCCAAAGGTCTACTAATACTTGTAACGTGGTTTCGTGTTACTGGGTCATATTCTAGGAACTGCCCATGAACGCTGCTTACCGTAGTTTATATATAATGAATAAATGGAGCACGGTCTTGTGTCAAAGGTACGGGTTTTGTGGTAGGCCGCTACAAGACCATTCAAGGTTGCGGCCAGCTAACTGATTCTGATACTTTATCAGGCTTGGCTTATTTTGTAGATAATATTCGTTATTGATAGTTTTTTTTTTAATGTATAATGGTATTTCCAGCAAACCTGATTTAATTTTTGCTTGCGAGGCTTTTAATAGCAAACGATGGGTAATCGTCCTTCACGTTGCGAATAATTAATGCACGTCTAACTGTATTCACTACTATTGAAATATAATAAAATCACTCATAAGCTTCTGTCGAATAGCCCTTTGCACCTTCAGACATGTCTATTGATCTGTAGATTCTATTCTGTTATTGTCTTTCAGATGAAACAGGCAGCGAAAGTCTCCCTGCGGGCTGGCAGGCTAGCGACGAACAGTATCGGTACGTGTCGCGAACCGAACCACGAAAAAAGGTTATCATTAAGTATGTCGAACACGACGTGTTCCTTCTTGTAAACATGGTAAATGTTGAAGATCAGGTTGCCATGGCAATGAATATTAATACATCGACTGAAGTTGACTCGACGCAGCTTGCATCAAACAAGTAAGTCTAATATCTAAGTGGTAATTATGTACATTGAACTTGATCGAAAACGGAAAAAGAAATAAACATTACAACACAATGTGGCATTACCAGCTTCTAAAAATGAATTAGTAAGTGCTGTATTAGTGTAGTTTCCGCTAATAAAAACCGGTATACATAAGTCGCTCGTGCATCAACATGTGAATATTTTCCCAAAAAAAAAAGTTGGCAAGCTCATTGTTTCTTAAAGATATCCGTATTCCTTAATCTTGTCTCTCTGTTTTGTAGTCCGCGGCTCGTTTTTCCTAAACTACTTAGTCTTCTGTCAGAGGTCTTCGACAAGTTGGTAAAGCCGTGTCAAGTCATCAGCAGGACTGTCGGCACTTCGACGGCACCCGCGACGTCAGTTGATAACCTATTCAAACCCGATCCGTCTCGCAATCAAGGCCCCAGTTTTGATCCTCCTCGACAGCCAGCACCAAATCCACTGTCCCGTGGTGAAATCCCGTTGGGCCGGCGCGACCTTGATCCATTTCTGGGTCAGGGCCCAGGAGGAGGCATGATAATCGACCCTCTGCGAAATTTGCGCAGTGACAGATTTCCTGGTCCTGAGCCTCTTGGCCCTGATGGAATACCGTTGCCAAGGGGAGCAGTCCCACCTGGCGCGAGGTTTGAACCTTTCTTCCCGGAAGGGGCAGTCAGTCCCGATCTCGGCAATCGCCCCAGTCTTGATCCTTTCCATCCCAGTACTAGGTTCAGACCACCATATGGACCTCCCGACGGAGGTTCAGGGAGTGGAGCCGACTTCATGTAGTTACTAAGGACTGTAAAAGCCTCTACAAACAATTAATATTATTTCAGGCTGCTACGGAGCATATTGATGTTTTTAGAAATGCCGAAATGCATAATGAAGTCGGATGGGTCTCAGTCAAACTTAAATTAACATTTTTTCAAAGGTAAGTTGTAAGTTGAGCTAAATAAAATACTGTATCTGTCTCCTCCGCAGGCAGCGCGTGTCTTCTTTCTGTACTTTAATATGTTAATGTATTGCAATTTATGCGCAACACATCATTAAAAACGATCGTTGTCAGGTCGTATCAATAGATTTGTCACAATAAGTGTTAACTATATTCTATTACTTTTTTTAAGTCCCAGACACCTGTAACAGTGAAAAAACCTACTCTCTAATACTATATAGCATATTGTTGAAAATTAATATGCATAGCTCACAATTTAAAGATATATATATCTTTAAAGCATATATATATATATATCTATATATATATATACATATGACATACGAGTTACTATAAGGCACTGAGATCGGATATGGCAATTGAACCAAATAGAAATAATTATTTTTTTGCTATGCATATGCAAAACATACGAGAATGAATAACTCAATTAGTTCTTACTTAGTCTTGATAGTTATCTATAATATATTTAAGAGTAGAAATATCATAGTAAAAATAAATGATAGTCAATCCGAGCACAGATCAATCTAATAATAATAGAGTTTTAAAACAATAAAGAATAAAAAATATATCTAGGGACAAGTGAAAACCACGATCATGTATCGGTATGATCAAAGCCACTTTACGCTCGCATCTAGGCTATGGGTTGCACTTTTTGGTTTAAATGGTACATACTTCCTAAAATATCATCGTCATTTTTGATACCGCCAATATCCTTTCTTCGAAACTGTTTCCAGTATGTTGACTCTTTTGTTTTCAATAGTTGACTTTTTTTTATTAGAATTATCTACTAAAGCTACTAAAAAATCAAATCTGTTTATCTTCAGTGCATTGCCATGAAAAATCATTGCAGTTAACTTTGCTGTGTATGATATTATTATAGTGCAACCTACTCGTTTTTAATCAGTCGTCATTGTTTGTCTAAAGATAACGCCAGTTGAGCTCGCCATAGCATTAGCCGTGGACATGTAATTAGCCAGGACATGTTTGCCGCCGGTCAGAAACGAAGTTGTCTGTTTTGCCGCTTGTTCTCAAAATGCGGCTGGTCTTGTTTTTGCCTTATGTAGGTAAAAGTTTCTGCAATGACCAGCCCAGTGTGCTGGTGGGTGTCTGTGACCATGTTTCAGTATTACGTATGAATAAGTGATTGCTTTTATTTTGTTGTGCTCAGACGATTCCGAGTTCAACGGGTCAAACCGTGTGGGTGTATGTTGTGCATCAGTCACGAATCTTCCGCTCGTGGCCAAATTTGTTTATCCGCTACCGGATAAACCAAGAAGTGAACTTGCAGCGTGCGTGTTTTTTTCGTGTGAGTCGACTAGCAAAGAAAGACGAAAAAGGACAAAAGCTGTTTCGTTAAACGCCGTCGTGCATAAGCTCGTGTTAGTTGGCTGGGATACAAGTTGGCGCCGCCTGGGCTGTCACAAGCCACGAAAAGAAATCGACTAAGTTTCAACAAATTAAGTAATTAGCTCATTTTTTAGGCAAATGATAAGCGCATTTGCACTTCAATAGTATTCGCTATACGTGAAATTGTTTATGATAGTGCCACTAGGACATAAGAGGAGAAAAATAAAAGTTAAAGAAAGATCTGTGAAAAGTAGCCTCTCCATTTATTCTTCTATTGGCAGGATGTGATTCGCTAAACAATGTATCGAATATTCTTAATTATGAAATTACAGGAGATCATGGCCACTTTGGCTTACGAATTTCTATAAGTTACAATCGGAAAACTAAGTACCATAGCTATGTGGATCATCGATTATGGCATATTTTCATTGGATTTCGATTATTCTTATCGAACCGGTATAAATGAGCCTAGCACTGCTGTGCAGAACTAGGTAGTTTTTGTTCTTGTTTTTGAAGGTGTGTATACATTGCTTCGTGATTTAATTTGCCAGTTGTACCTCAGTCATTTTAATATAGGGTAATTTTATACAGACGTGCTTCCTTCGTTCGCGTTTATTGCAAGGAAACAAAATTGTTTACCGAATGGCGTTAACCCATAAGTTCATTTGCATTAGCGACTTAAGATGTAAATATTCTTTCTTACGAACAAAGTGGTACCGCAACAAAGTTTTCACTTTTTTCTTCGAAATCTGCGGATTCAATATGATGTGTTCTGATTAGTATCGACTCTAGCATGAATTGGTACTTGGCTGACAAGGATTTTCAGCGAAATAGTGTAAAATCACGGAGTGCGCATGAACACAATTTCGGGGTAAAACTTTATTACTTTGACATACTGTGCTCGGATATCTATGGCAAAACGTATGTACCGGCACGATTTATTGAAAAAGCATTTTTATTTGTTGCAAGTGAAAACGTTGAAAAACGTATCACCGGAATGATGTAGGTTAGAAATTACCTTAGTCGATTTTTCACTGCAGTCTACAGCAATCTCATTCAAAGCCCATATCCGCCTTCTCTTATAAAATTCGATTTGATCCTAATACAGGTTCTTAAAGCATAACTAACGGCGTAAAACGAGAGTTGTAATTATGACTGTTTAGGTATATAAATTCTACTGGCTTAGTTTCAAAAAAAGCACTTACTACTAAGGAGCATTTTCCAGAGTTGTATCAGGCCACTACGTTTTATGCTGTTTTTGCATATTCCTGCATTTCGCTCTGACAGGTGTTTGAGTATGAATCAGATAATCTATAGTAATATATCTTGCAATAAAGATTATACACTCTAGCTTACTTCAGATCGTTGTAATTTAAAAAGAATTGCGATCAAATGAATTATTGCTTAGAGTAGAGAGAAATAAGTCGGCAGTTCTATTCTAAGACGAATGCTCCTGTCCTTCCTTAATGATGGCCATCAAGAAGTGTCCGAGAGACGAATTCGCCGATGTGAAACACTAGTTTTGATTTCAAACCCTTCAAAGCATCTGGGTTACACAACTAACAACAGATGACGAGCAAAACCGTGCATTCAATAAGGATTTAGACATATAGGTCGTAGCATTTTATTACGTAATTTGGTGTGGGATCAACATATTTTCGTTTGTTACCATATTATAATCAGGTTCTTTTGAAATGTTTTTGAGCTTATTATATGCTAGCTATTACAGCTTCCCTTCAACAGTCAGAAGAGACGTGCATAAATCTGGTCTGTATTATATTATATATATATAAACATATCACCAAATATTAATAATAGAGTACGCGTTCATATAATTGTTAATAAGTCTAATTCATCCGTAAATTTTCTCGTACCGAATAGCGTCTTAGTACGCACTTACATGTATCATAACTGAAAATACCTATATAAATATTATGTATTTTTATATTTAATTCTTCAATTCATTCCAGTTCCTGGTAGCCACGATGGAGCCACACGGAAGTAATCAGACAATAGCGTCCAGCGGTGTTTGGGGTCCCATTGACACAATGGATAATGCTGAGGAGGCACATCTTCAGTCTCTTAATAGGCTTATGTTGCCTTCACCCTCACCAATGCAACCGCAACACCATGATGTGGGCACACCCAGGTTTGCAATAACAATACTTAAGTTGCTGAAATCATATGTGATAACAAATAAGTTCTAGCAATATTATCCCATCTTTCGCTCCTATTTAGCGTTAGATACATTGGTTGACGCAGGTAACGTTTTATGTCAAGTGAATATTTGTGTGTGCTGCTTTGTGCCTCTTTGTGCGTTGCAGATCGAACCAATTCCCCGGCGGAGGCGCTGGGGTGGGTATGACACCTCAAGCCATGATGCAACCTCAGACTCCAATGGGCCACGTACCACCACCTGGCAGTACAACTCCCGCGGTTGGTTATATTAGATACTTTCCCATGGCATTTATTTCTGTTTCATTCCAAATATGTTCGATATATGAGGTAGTATGTATGCACAGGTTTTCCTTGGCCAGACTTTTAGTTTACTAAAATAAACCGGAGGACATTTCATTGAATCAACCATGACAGAGAAATTAGCTTAGTTGTAGCAATATGGTATAGTTACTATGCTGCGATATTAACCTCAAGCTAAAACCTTGTGGTTTTTCAACACTCATTAAGTTATTATTAGCTTAATATACTGTTTGATTGGCCAACAATAAATTCTATATACAGTTATTCCTATGGATTCGAAAAGCCATTTGCAAGTTTGTACCTTCTAGCAGATTCACTTGCCCTTACGTTCAACAGCAGCAGGCATCAGGGAAGGACACAGGAAGTTTTGCGGCACCAGTAACACCGGCTCCAATGACCCCAGCCTCTGTAGATCCAAGCATCATTCCACAATTACAGAATATTGTATCAACAGTGAATCTCGGTTGTAAACTTGATCTCAAGGTATTATCATATTAATTAACTATTCTAACCTAATTATGTTTTTTTGCGAAAAATCGAACTATTTGCATAGTACAATGCAGAACGCGTTATGAATATCTACCAAGGTGCTAGCAAAGGTTAAGAAATTTCCGAACCACCGAATGATTAATTTGTGATTTTTACGTTTTGCAGAAAATTGCTTTGCAAGCCCGTAATGCTGAGTACAATCCGAAGCGATTTGCTGCTGTGATCATGCGAATTAGAGAACCGCGAACGACGGCTTTGATTTTTTCTTCTGGTAAAATGGTGTGCACAGGCGCTAAATCTGAAGATCAATCTCGGTTGGCTGCCCGAAAATACGCGCGCATTGTACAAAAACTAGGATTTGAGGTATGTGAGCTCACATAGCGGTTTTTAAAGTAAATCACACAGATTTTTCCGGGTAGTATCTATTATGATTAAATAAATCAGTTCAATATTTTCATGTCTGGCTCTATAATAATGTAAAGATGTAACTTGTATTCAAGCGAGTACGCTTCGAAGCACTATTTTTAGGGCGCCAGTGATCATCTGGCTCTTCATTGTTAATTGTTCTACAGATACCACTGGTAATCTTAAGCTGTCAGAATCAGTGGCTACATTATATCGGTATAGTTGTAAATGTCTGTTCGTTTTTTTCTCAGGCCAAATTTCTTGACTTCAAAATTCAAAATATGGTAGGAAGCTGTGACGTTCGATTTCCTATCCGATTGGAAGGTCTCGTACTTACACATTGTCAGTTCTCCTCGTATGAACCGGAATTGTTTCCTGGCCTTATCTACCGAATGGTGAAACCGAGAATCGTGCTTCTTATATTTGTCTCCGGAAAGGTAATGGTAGATTTTTGACAAAACCTATATAGTTTATTATGCACTCTCCATTAGTTTTTGTACTCGAGCTTTTAGCTTTTTTTTTGCACTCAAGAGCTACGAATATTAATTTCTATTATGCTCCATCTATTGCAGGTGGTATTGACAGGAGCAAAAGTCCGATCAGAGATTTACGAGGCATTCGATAATATTTATCCAATATTGAAGGGCTTCCGCAAGACGTAAATATTTCGTAGACTCTGAATCAGCCAGAGTACGCCGAACAGTTTCACTTGTATTTTTGCCCTGTGTATTAAGGTGATTGTTTCATAAGCGGAAAGGGATACCGTTGCTAGATTTTCTCGCTCATACATAATCACAACACAGAAACATACAAGACAGTCATAAGGAAAGGTCACACATGCATATATACATATATAACAAAATGAACATAATACACAAATATGTACAAATACCAGTGTACAGTATTTTATTAGTAAGCTTCTACAGTGGGCCATTTACGGATCTTATTAGTGGTAGCTACATAACGAATGTAGAAATTATAGATGTCACGTTCGCTGTTAATGTAAAACTTTTCTAAGTAAACAAATAATAAACTTTCTGTTGATTGTATATACTCACCGACGTCTTCACTAGTATCCATATTTTTTATTTAATAAATTATATTACCAGTAAGTGGGCAAATGTCGTCACGAGGCTGATTAAGTTCCAGGAGACTGGAAGTTTTCCGGGGTCTATATTTGCCTGAACTGGATTCGTCTAGCTCTAAACGTTCAGGATTGACTAGAATAATAGTAGGTGTAGTCGGTGTAGTGATTGTTTGAAGTATTTAGAAGTATAAATAGGCCATTATTTGGCTTGTATTATTAAAACAGGCCAGTCATAGTAATAGTGTCCTGATAGGTAGCTTTAGGTCAAACTATAGTTGTACATACATTTTACATACAAATTAAATATTGTTATTCATTGAGCGTTCATTTTCAACAACTGTGTACTGCCTGTAGACACATTTGCCCCATTCGCACTCACTATATTGTGTTGAAAGGTCATTGCGCGTTTACATGGTTTGAATAGTAGTAGAACGATGATTTTGTCATAGTTTTAAAAAGATAAAACTGACAAGAACAGAATAAAAAAAAAGGACGTCTAGGCACGTACAAGATAATTACTAGTTCTATTGTCTTTAGAAGGTGACTGAAAGGATTCGCAGGAAACAATGGATAGGCAATTGTGGCTGTGCTTTTGGAATTAGTAAAAACAATCGGAGATTCGTGACACATTATTATTCCTGTGTTTTCGAGAACAAGCAGAAGACCTATGTTTCTAAAAGGTATAGAAAGGGTGATTTTTTTGTCAGGCAATTCAAAAGTTCTAGCATAAATTTTTTTTAAAGGTGCTATCCGTAATTTCCAATTGTCGCTAATGATTTTATGTGCGTTGTATACTTACTATTATTCTATATTGCGCCGCTGACTTGTTTGCTTTTAGTGTTCAGTAAACAGTCGTCTAGCTGCTCCACGAAGACTATTCTCCTAGAGAGTAAAAAGAGGGCATACTATTTTTTCAGTTAAAAAGATCCAGCGATGCTTCTTAAGGCGCCGTGTAATGCATCACCATGGGAGTTGTTCTCAGAGCCGCTCGCGCACAATTAGCTTTGAACGAAAAATTCAAATTACGGCGTAAATTTCGCACGAGTCGAATGTATACTGTGCAGAATATAACCATGAAATGCAGTTCTCATTACGCCACATTGACACTATGAAGTATTCAACTGTAGAAGACATTTAAGTCAAGGGGAAGTAGGAGCGGTCCCGAAAAACCTCAGGATCTATAGAATGTCATTGCTTTTCTGTGGAACGAAAGATAATAAAACCGTTACAGGTTCGAAATAATACGAACGTGGAATTTAATCAACCAAGTGAAATTTTAGTTTCAGAAAAATAAATAGAACTAACTCTCTTATATAAACGAATTGATGTCACACGCGACAGAAATGAGGTCGCGTTTCATTCCCCGTTCGTTGTATGCCAAACTGTATATAAAACCAGAATTAATATATTAAGTAGACTGTTTGGTAAACGTTAGTAAAGTTTACTTAAACAGAGCTACTACTACTAACAGGCAAATTTATATACTTGGCGTGTATAACTGAAGCTATTTTAATTGTTACCATAATATGCTGCCTACTTAGATCCTCAACTTGCGTACATAACGTACATCCATGAAGGCTAACGTATTCGAAAAGAGACCGATGGGACAACTTACGTTGGCACATAAAAAGTCTATATTTTCTTGTATATCTATATTCTTCAACAGGGTGATTTTACTATGAAAAAAAACATGTGAGACAACAAACATGTAAAACAAGAAATTACTGGTAGGAGTGTGCGAAGAGATTTTGCAGGGTGTATACACTTAGTTGCTATATAGTCTGTGAATTACTTCTAATGATGTAAGTCCTAGCGGTGCAACCTAACGAATACAGAAGGACAAGTCACTGTTCAAAAAAATCATTTGAAAAATCAAGTTTGAAGACGCAGTAGGCTAAAACCTTTAATTACTCTTGGGATCATTGTCAGTTGAATGAGCGGACAAACCAAAAGGACATGACATATTGCTTATAAAATTCAGGATTTTTCCTGTTGTGATGAAAACTCGGCTAGTTAAATATCTGGTATCTAACCAAATGTTACCCTGCATTTACTCCTATTAAGTGGATGATATGCCAGGTATAATATTTTTACCATCTCTAATGCTATACAGAAAAAATAAAATGAGGTTTTTAATTTCTAAATTCATTTTCCTAAACTTTGGTTTTCATTATTTTCGTAGCGCCTCTTGGTATAGTCTTCAAATTGGTTTCCGTTGAAGTCAAAAACTAGTTTGGAAGCTTTTGTAATGCTTTATATTAGTTATAGGCTCATCCTTTGGGTGGAATTATTTCAGGTAGTCAGGGACAAGTAAAATAAATAAATGAATCTCTTGGGTAGATGTACTAAAATAACATGTTTTATTATCAGGTGGTGCCCGAACAATGTTGATATACTTATTCTTACTATTTTATTTACTATCCTTTCTGTAAGAATTAACAAGCGTTTCTTTTATCTGGTGTATTTAGAACAAGGGTCATTTTAGTCGTCATGAGTATCGTTAATTAATGTAGCATTTTTTGTGTCGTCCTTAATTATTGACCTTGTCTGATTTGTATTTCATTTTTTTCATCATTTAAACATGTTTTTCGAAAAACCTAAAACCTAAAAACTGATCTAGTCAACCACCCCTTCGTAAATCAGTTGTCGTTGCATAGTAACGTCAAGTGACAATATATAACCAAATCACCAAATTTAGACTAAAATATCTAAAACAAACCTCTTGGTAAGAACATGTACTATAAAATACGATGCTTCAGAAAAACGAAATTCCACAGCCTAATTCCACCTCCGCCCCCTTGAATTAACTTTCCTTTGAAGGTTTGCTTTTATCTGGTAAATAAACTTCTTCCAAACGAACTATTGCGTGGAATCTTGCTAAAAAAACTAGAAGCCAAAGCATTTTCAAGTTCATGCGATAGTGTTTGTATTTAAATAGTTTATTATTATTATACTTATTATATATATATATATACTTAAAAATGAAAATAATTATATAAAATTATGGAAATTAGTTGACTTGAAAGTACAAAATAGCTGACGACATAAATATGTATGTATATATATGCCGCATAGAGTGTGTGTTAAATCCACGATTCGTATGGAAGTTGTATTAGATACAGCAAGTCTTTTTAAGCTTTTCCACATGCCTTTGCTTTTTAGTCGCGCCAATTCCTTATATCGAGTTGCAGATGTTTTAATTTCCTTTAATAATAATAATAAAAAATAATGATTAATAATTATGGATTCCTTTAAATGAACGGAACTTGAGTACTATCTTAAAACATGTAATACTGATATTTCAACCACTTATTTTAAGGTACGGTGGACGAGGACAGTCGACTGTGCTGTACGCGATCGTTTTTTTTTTTGTAATTAATGAAACGACCAATTTTTTGAACTAAATTGATTAGTCATGGGGCAACTAGAGTAGTATTCATTTACGATACAATCGAATGGTTCCTAACGAGCAACATACAGCAAGCATATCATGGTGAATATTGCTGAGATCTTCCAACTGGTATTTACAAGAATAGTGCTTGTAGAGTTTGATAAGGAAAGGTACATAGCGCATGTAGGAACAGCACATGTATAATCGAATAAACAGGGTTTGTGGAGTATATATATATAGGCAACTGCATATTAGCCGTGTTGATTTCTCGTTGCGAAAATTTTCCGTCACTTTTCAGGTATAATCTGGCCGCATGCTAATTCTACTTATTCTTGATTTTATTGGCGCTTTCGACTTGCGTAAACAGGAAACTTACTTAGAGCGCAATGTAGACAACTGGCAGGATACATCGAGCATCGAACAAGAAAGATGACGACGGATTGCTACGTGATGTCATATATTCGTTGTTTTCTTTTTCACCTGTCAACGAATATTCCAGCAAAGTTGCCATCCCGGAAGGAATTTGAATCGGATTACAACGACAAAAATGGACGTTTAAAGATATTTTGCCTAAATAATATGTGATTAATTGCCAATTCCACCTGAGCTACCGAGTTCTACCAATTAACTGAATAACATAGCCTAAGATAGTTACTACCAAAACTAGAAAGAGATCGATATACACATGTGTGCATTGTATTTTTTGTGATTCTAACGAGCGTGACAGGTTGAAACTCTCTTCTTTCAGACAGAATCATCGAGTATGCCGCGGAAAGCAAGTTTTTGTGGTTCTCTTTTTATCTCGATAATGGATTACCAATTAGAGAGACACAGGGATAATTAGGTTTGCAGCTGGGTGTAAATACACCTTGATCCTGCGGTAACAATCCTGATTGCAAGGAATGCAATATAGTAATTCCTTCTTCTTCATTTATTTCTTTCTTTTCATTCTTCATTAAGCTCTCGACAATGAAATTGTAACGTTCATCAAAATAAGTAAATTTATACAACTGAGTTTTAAAGTTTTTGGAGATAAAACAGTGAATCCATAATTGATAAAACTGACTCATTTCCTGCCGTGCAACTTTTTACGTTATGTCCTTTAACTTCTCCAGTAACTGACTATGCACCGCTGTATGAAAATTGTGAGCTTTATATATGTCATCATAGCGTATCTTGCTTGACCGGTATGTGAATGTAATTATTAGATATTTATCGAAACAAATTAAGACAAAGAACTGGAATGATTATTATTATTACACAATACAATAATGTTTTGTTGTCAACATTCTACCTGTAGTTCAACATCGAGTAACAGGAGGCGCAAACGCACTTTTCTCTACATTAGTGTAGTATGGATACGGCTATACATGCAATCATAATTCACGGGAATAGGCACAAACATGCCACCACAGGAAGTTGCTGCTGCTGCTGCTGCCCCAATGCTACCGACAACGACTTTTATCATTTCTGGAAAAAATCCTAGCCGGTAGTCAATCGACGTGTCATATGGAATGGCCTGGGGCCATACAATTTCCATTGTTCAATTTGCCTGCAGGAGTGACGGCATGAAGAAAAGTTGGGTACAAAACTGGGCGGCTTTCTATCCTATACGTCTTTCACTCACATGAAAGGTGATTTGAAGCGATCCGCTGTGAACTGCTACTCGATATAGTTATTTGCATTGCCGCTGCATGCAGTTCATTACAATATTATGCGCTACGCTATATAATCGCCCTATATGCTTCTATCTGATGCCGGAAACCACAGAATATTGAGAAAGTAAGACACCGTAGTACGACATCGCCGGCCTACTTTTAGGTCCGCCAGGCCCTTCCCGATAATGATGTCACTAGGCGACAACACAAACGGCTACAGCTGCTTTCATCAAACAGAGATCGTGGTCGTGCAGTCAGACCGGTGTCACGACACTCTATAGGGCTTGTATTATGATGCAGTAAGATGACCAATATTTTGCGGGCCGTAAGTTGGCTTTTAGCGGGACTGTCGAAGCTGATAGGTATCAGCCTTGACAAGCTGACAAAAAATTATTGATAGTTTTATTGTCATAATTGCCTGTACGGCTTTGTAGGGTTGCTTATATGAATATAGAGTTTTTTGTAACAGCATTAAAAGCATACATGTATTCTAAAAGTGCTTCGTGGCGAAATACAGTCAGATACGCAAACTTAATATTATAAAATTATTTAACTTAAGGGAGTGAACGTGCGTCCAGTAAAATGAATATGCTACGTAAAAATGGCCCTATGCAGTTGAAGCATCACACATAAGTATACATTGATATTAGAACGTCACTCATTCCCTGAAGAAGTCCACGTCACAAACCGCTACCTTCAGGAATTTTCACAACCTTAAATTGCCCTCTAATGTCTTGCCAGATCATCTTAAAAGCTAACATGCCAGCTTCGCGTTGCGCACTCATCGTATGCTTGTTGAGCCAACTTTAGTTTAGAAAACTTGTTTGACAGCTCTCTCAAGTGTCGTCCATGGCGTAGTCATCTAACGATGATACATCCTTTCATCTGTACTGATCTAGGGACTATTTCAAAGACTGTTATACAGAAGAGTAACAGCGCAGCCGCAAATGCAACCAACTGGAAAAATTATCGATATACCTGGATACTGCATGTGTCTTTTGGCTACGATATAGTGAAGAAACTCATTCAGACTTACCATTTTTGAAAAATTGAGCAATAATAAAATACTAGTAAGTAATACAGTACGCGTTGAGACATTTTACTCCGTTTTCAGCGATCCCGTTTCGCTCAGTTGGTGCAAACATCTAAGAGCCATCAGCTATCGTCTACTTAATAATACAGTCACAAATTTCTATTAAAAAAAGAGACGCACAACGTAAACCAAATCAGTAAAACAGTGGATCAACGTATTTACCCGTTCCTTTATGATATAGTCATATGTATGTTTATGAGATAACTCAGTGTATTTCTATAGCCAGGGCTGACATTTGCTACCTTATGCATAGTCTCTCTATTTGTAAATGGTATCTCTCAAGCAAAACATTTTCTAAAGGAGTGGATCATTCTTCAGTCAGATTTCTTCTGATGTGTCCAGTTCTACTGGTTCGGCCTGTAAAGTAACAGGACCGCAACATTTCAGGCAGCGCGGCACTGAAAAAATGCTTCTTGAAATGTGAGCTGGACATGGCGCAGATCCATTTTCTGGCAACCGAAACGGCTGAATAGCAAAAACACGCGGCGACGCCCGCGAGAATAACGGCAGCAAGCAACGAAATCGTATTCAGGGAAAGTGCTACTGAGCGCTATTGAAACACTAGGCGAAACGTGAGTGGAGGGCACTTGGGCCAAGGATCCAAGTCGCGGCTGAATCCATCGACGCAGGCATCGCAGCTGGAATAGAGCCTATTATAGCAATTGAAAAAGGCTTTTGCTGTACAGAGGTTTCGTTCTAGATAGCACCAGGACCGAGGCCTCTCTAGCTGCTTTGTTCGTTTCTCGGCTTTTTCTTGAAAACTACCGACTGCCCTCTACAAGTCAGTCAACGCAAAGCAAGGTCCAATAGAGTTTCCGGCTTGCCCTTCTTCTGCTCCATTAACTCAGTTCTATTGCGTCTGTTGGATATTTGCTACTGCTGCGATCTCTGCAAGCTGCGTGAAGCTGACTATCAGGCATGATTTGAGGGCTTGGTGACGTTGGTGGACCTTGCAGGACGCCACAGCAAATGTCATAGCTCCCTCTACATACGCGATAGAAAAGTCTCACTCGCGATGTGCATAATAATATGTATGTCAATAACGCTACGATGGCAAGAAAGACTTCTTCTTGTATAGCACATAGTAGGGACAAAAAGGAGAGAGAACATAAATATATATTTTTGTCCCTCTATATATATATATATATATATATATATATAGAGGGACAAAAAGCACAGAAGCAAATCTACAAAAGGCCGTTGATTGAAGACAAGGGACGACTTTTTATTTTCAGGGGTGGGGGATGGGGGAGTTAGGGGTCTCAAGTTAATAGAATTTTGAGAAAGATGAAAAAACGGGGTTAGAAAATAGAAAACCAGCAAAAAAGCGCGACCGAATTTCTTTGCCCTTACTAACGCCAGGTCTCATGCACTGCACTTGAAATAATGAAGAGTGGAGCGAAGTGGGCATAGAGGACGCAACATCAGCAGCAGCTATCAATTTGCGGAAATTTTTGATGGACCGGGTGACTTTATTTTTAAATCGATGTCATTGAATTTTTGTAGCGTCATTTTTTTCGAGAAACCTTAGTAGCAGGTCGGACATTATTATAGTACAGTGGCTGGCGATAGACATGAGCCCAGTTACACAGCGAAGCCGTTTGGCTCGGCAGTCTCCGTATTTCAGGCAAACCAGGCAAACTGGCAAACTCCGTATAACCAGCAAACTGGCTGACCAATCAATTAGACGATACTGTGATACAAAGCCGAACAAAGCGGAGTAGCCGACTGACTTTCAGTACTGGCGAACCGGTCACAAATGGAGGTAAGACCCTAATGGAGTCGCTTTGCTTCGAAGAATGTAAACAATAAAACAAACGGAACAAATCTTTTTTCAAACGAGAGCAATGAGTGCCCTATGAACATACTGCCCCCTATATCAAACCTACTTACGCAGCCACGTGCGTAAGCTGCCTTCTAGATAAATGTAACAAGTCAAACGTTGGGAGCAGAGCGCTACCCGATAACCTCGGTTAGCTGTGGTCGAAATAGCAAAACCGCATCGACGACCGCGGCGCCATTGCACGTAAAACTATTACGTTTAGTTAATAAACATGTATTTCTGTGGTTATCAAAAACCTTGTGGCCATTTAAACTTATATTCGTCTTACATAGTATGGCAAGGCCGTGTCAATTTCAACTGCCGCAGTGGCGGTATAAGCAGGGGGCGCAAGACTCGTAACTATGAAGTCTCGAGCTGTATCCCCATATGTGACTCAGTGATTCTTTCACATTGAGCTATACCTATTACCACACGATTCAATAATGTTTAAGTAGCGCCAATGCTTTTACACTCCCCACTAATAATGTATTCGAAATAGGCCCCCGTATGTAATGAACATGATGCCCTTAACAGAGACTAAAGGATCTCAATTCTGTGCCAAAAAGAAGACCGTTTAGAAAATTTGATGTATATAGCTTATGCGTGAAGTTACCCTGACCGTCTTTTATCGTAAAAATTAGGACTCTATGGTCATATTTACTGGAGATCGTTTAGGTTTTTTAACAGAAATATTTTGGATGGTTACGAAGGTCCAATTTTTTTTTATTTTTCTTTAATTGAAATTCTCATTTTTCCCACTATTTGACGTCTCGAACGTACCAATTCATAAAAAAAATTGAGATCACTTGTTGTGAAGAAAGCGCGACGGTGTATTAAGCTTTGTAGAGATGAAAGGATTATAGACCCGTCGGGTATAAGCACGACCGTCGGATTGACCAAGGAGAGTGGCAAGTTCGAGAAAAGAAGGATAAGACGGAGACTTGCGAGCCGACCGTTCAAAAGCCCTCAATAGGGGAAAGGGTGTCTGGGAGCGTTTCGCCTCTCGTTGTGTGATGGACGTCAGGCGCCGCGTCACTCACTTTTTCAGCGAACAATAACTAGAAGCTGTATATCGTCAGCTTGGGTCACTGGACCGTGCGATGACTTCGCTAATGCTGGAGGAAACAGGGGCACTGGGGTGGTGGCGCGTTTCACAATCTGTTGAACAGCTTGTGCCATGGCAGCAGCAGGTTTTTAGGCCCTTGGTAAGAGTCTTCGCGATGGACTTCGATTGTGGCGTTGGACTAGGCGAATAAGAAGGAGCTTACGCGCTATGCTCTCTCACCTTCTTATCGTATGCCACACATTGGCACCTAAATATTAAAAATGATATTTAACTAAACCTTTTATAAGTAAGTAGCTTAGAGGTGCATAAACATTTTCAAAAAGTTGTTCAATAACAAACTATAATCAACTGAATTCGCTATCTAGTGACCAACAGCTATAGCTCCAAACCATGCTAAATACAAGAAGTAAATATCCGCAAAAAGAGGCAAGCAAAAAAACGAGGCAAAATTAAGGCATTCAAAGAAATCGAAAGCGTTCATGACTGTAGATGAAGTCAAATGAACACTACCGGTGTCGTATGTATACGAAAGCTAAATTTTATCACATATATATATATATGCTACGAAAAGTTCATATATATGGATCGGAGAACGAATCGTATTTCAAACCAAACGTCGTTTCATTGCTCTCTTAAACAACTCGGTTTGTATTATTAGACATGCAGAAGTACCATCATTGTAGCATTTCTTGCGATCGCCTATACGAAACGGTGTGTTTATATTCCAATGGCACAACCTAAATTTAAAATTACGCGTACTATTTACAAATAACATGGATAGGTTTCTGAATTAACGAGCTAATATAGCAGATGATGATAAAGAAGATGGACGATATCCATACGGACATGAGGCGGAACATGCTGTGCAATATTTGACAAGGCTGTAGGTCGAGAATTAGACCATGCAAGTCCTAGACAACATATCAAGTTATATAGTAAATAGTGTGGAGATGGGCGAATGTAAGGAAAATACTGTTTTTCTGCTCCATGATAAAACTTCTTGTTGCCAATTCGACTACTGCAATACGATATACGAGTCGGCTATTGACTGAAAGGCAAAGCATATGCCTTTCTTACTCCAATAGTATGTCTACACTAGTGGCTGCGGTAAACTTTGATATTTTGGAGTGATTGTGTGCATCGCGCTTTCGTCTGCGTGAGGTGCTCAAATGCCCTAAGGATCGTGTACAAGGGCACGTGGTGAATACTCTTGATATCGCACCCGGTATTAGCTGATTGAGCTAGTCTGGGAAGCTAAAGATACCATAGCATGTCGGCCTGAGCTGGAAGGTATGGTGGGTATGCAGAGGAATTGGTTCAGGGCAAGCTGAGGGCCATTAGTCCCTTCAGCGGTGCAGAACAACTATGCGGTTCATAAGGACAATGAAGAACTTATTATAGAGAATTGGGCAGGACGATAGTGCGAATATGTTTTTGAGGAAACATGAAGGATCGAAAGATCGGTGTCGTGACATAGCCACTTAGTGGTAAGTAAAATCGGTGTTGTGTTAGAGAGGGAGTTCGATGTTTTCGCTGAGCGAACGTTGTTCCATCAAGGAAAATTGATACGCAAGCCGACAGAGCCAATGCGAAAGCTTTGGCTTTTATCTCAAACCTAGCTTCTCACTGCTATCCTACATATTTGTACTCGGTTCTAGTTGGTTTCACAAGGGGACAAACTGCCTCTAGATTTTTCAAAAAACTGAATGAATGTAAAATGTGTTTTTGAGCCCTTCTCGATTCTCGGTATTGTGGTATTGTTGGCTTTTTAGAAGAGCCCGTTCTTTTTTAGCTGGTTACAGTTGTACAATCCGCCTAGGTGTTCCATCGTTGAAACGTTTAAAGGTCGTAATAATAATATAATACATAATAATAAGGTCAGCTAGTATAACACATTGTCCCTGTTACATCAGGCCGGTTGCAGACTTTTTCAATCCACCTTCGGTTTGACTCATGCAACCTCTAAAGGTTAGCCTTTTATATGTCTAATCGAGAACACTCAATCTTTGACACATGTTACGCGTAAATCCAAACAATACACTGCAACGATCATGGCCGGACTTTTTGAAAAATGATAAAACAGTGCCAGCTATTCTGGACCTAAATTGTAATGGCACAAAAAATGTTTCTAATTTATGCAAGAATTAGCTAGATTTGATGGAAAAAATGATGGTGTGAAGACTGAGAGTCATCTTGGGAACATCGGGAAAATATCTTCTTTGATAGTGCCGCATGGAAATGAACAACACTGCTTCAGAGATTAAGGTAAAACGTCGTAATAATACATATATTTTGGAGGACTAGACTTGAAGACTAACAAGTTTTCGATCGAGGAAAGTTGTATAGCAACGTGCCCCAATCATACCTTTTCCAGCGTTGTGGAAATTTCTGTAATTGCTCTATCGTTTTAGTGGTGACATCGTTGAGCTTCGGTCATTTCCTGGTTTGAGTATCGATTGTGCGAAACTAAATGAAGTAATCCCATTACTGTCATTGAATTTTACAGGATTCGATTATTGCGTTGATTAGAGAGGAACTATTTCATCGAACCGCCCAGGCACAATGTGCATAGGTCCTGTTGTAGTTATGTGTCCGCAACTCAACTGTCAACGATAAATGTTCTGTCCCTATTTTAACTCTAGATATTTTCAACGTTATCAAACCTTTATCGAAGAGAATCGAATTATTAAGAAAAAACATAATCAGAGCTGAGTAGAAAAGATTGTACCTTATGCCGAACTTGTTTAATGCATCGCCTCGCGCACAGTCACCGAAGACAAAAACCCCGATAAGAATCGAATATATCTAGCTTCCCAGAAGCCGTGTTTTCAAGGCACTTTTATCTATATCTTTCACCGTAGTAGGCCCGATACATCCACTCTTGTTCTTCCGGGCTGCAGACGGTTTTTCCAAATATAATTCAGCCAAGTACTACTGAACTTTATAGTATAATAGATTTTGGAATAATATGCAGCCATAAATGAGCCTTGAGATTTGCGTAAGTGATATACATATATAGAGAGAGAGAAAAAGCACTACGTCTTCTAACACTACCGATCACCTTTTCCTACAGACAAGTAGATTCTATCGGAGCTGGCTGCCCGACGTAACAGGATGGTTGCAGGACGTAACTACACCTGCCTAAGCATCTCTACAATAAGGACACTAATAAGCGGTTAGATAGTCAGTAGAAATTTTTTTTGATTGTCGCTTGTACACATTCATTGTGATCTCAATAATGAGACACTCATGTTATATCATTAGTATATTATTCAGTATGTTTATTATGCCCTACACGTATCTAGTGGGCGAAGTAGATTCTCATATTGGCTCTTAAATAAACCTCGGCAAAATTCTCACTTTATAAAGATAATAATGGCGACGCCAATTTACTCCTGTTTGTGACGGACAGAAGCATTCGTGCCTTTTTGCAGTTAAACTAGACTCTTGACATTAGTCCCAAGTGTTGACAGACTACATTGGCGCCATTGTAATAATATCATTATTCATTTAGTCTGACTGCCCGTAAACCGTGCATTGCGTAGCAAATATGAATCAATCTGTCTGGGAACTCTATTGTAGATTCTTGCTTTTTTGCCAGATCTTAAGTGGTTTTTCGATTTTTTTTTTTTTTTTACTACTAATATACGTAGCTGTATTAACTGTAATTTGGACCAAAAACGCTGAAAGACGATTGTGACCGTGTCCTTCGCAAATATTTTCGAGCTATCAAAACAAACAGTTTAATGGCCGACCTCCTATAGACTACGATGGTACGCCGATGACACAGTGGCTTGAATTGCGTCCCATGACATCACGTTAACCCGTGGCGTGGAGTGTCGTTTTCAACAACAAAAAAGTTGGGCTTTTTTTTTTCGTGTTTCATCTCATTTTTCATTTTCGAAATAAGACACGCGCGCAGTTGCCTTTCGGTGGCCATCGAACCGATTAATTAGCATTCCGACTTTGAAATTTCGGGCACACGGGTGTTAAATTTTGGAAGTTGGAAGGGCTTGTCGATCCGCCCCAATCCTCTTACTTTTCTGTTATCAATCGTTGCGTGGTGATAGGTAATGACTCTTAGTATGTCGACGGACTTGCTAAACCTTTAGGTTTACAGTTCGATGATACTTCCGCTGTTTGAACCTGCAGGTTCAGACGGCGGAATCAACATTGAAGTACCATATTGCCTATGCATGTAATTGCTAAACTACACGTATTATTAATACCTATATAAAACGTGGGCCACATAACCAGACCTGAACGTTTCGGGACTAGCGAGACTGTAAACGTTTACTTATATATATATATTAAAACGCTCAAGCGTAATTAATTTTGCATTAGTTATAAAACTTTTTAAAAAGCGTCGGGTTGGCGTCTAAAATATTTACTTATGACGATTTAACTGGTGGTACCATCCCGCCATTTATGAATAATACATTTTACTACGCTTAACCGCACACTGATTAAAGAAGTGCCATAGAATGACTGGTTACATTTAACTGTTTGTCTAACCGTGTCATAACTGAATAATAATGAAATCGCAATAAAATTGCTTTCTGTGTAAAAAATATTCCACGCAATGAACGTTGCTTTGCGGTTTGTTGCAGCATCAGATAGGCTTGTTCTGGTAAAGTTGTTTTCGAACCCTGTGATTTTCTACCATCCACTGTTTCGCAGGCTGTTTTGCAAATAGTAGAAGCTTGGATGGTTTTTTTCGCTGGCCACCTTTCCCGTTTGCTTTCGTTCCTTAAAATTTCCCCTTTCTGTCCAGTAGATCGTTTACAACTCTTCTTGTTTCTGGGCCTCCTTGCTCGAAGACAGTGGCGGAAATTAACTGGACCTATAGGAAAAAAAAAGTCATGCGCTTCTAGACCAGCATCGATCTTGTACAGGCTCATAGGTGGGGGCACTAGTTCCCTGTTTCCTTGCTACGAGAGAAAAAAACATTGGAAGGAAGAAAATGTGAAATAAACTAGAAACCCAGAAGAATGTATGTAGATACGGCACCGTGGGTACAGGCTTTTCCGCTTTCGTTCTCGTTGCTACTACCAACGCTGTGTAGCTACAATCTCGCTACCCCAATTCTATTATACGATTTCCTCTTGCTAGTCCTATCACGATTTTTGTCAGTGTTAAAGTATTGTCGCAGTACGAGCTTCGTAGAGGACACGGCCTAACGGCGGGGTAAAATGAAGGGCTATTTAGGCCTGCCTCCATTGTTATTAGAACGATTTTCGTAGAAATCATGGACTTGGGAAAAAGACTAAACGAACATGGAATATATCGAAACCATAACGAAACCTAGTAGATTAACCAAAGAGTAAATGATGGATATTAGTGCCGAGTTCGTATAAACTACATCTTGCGTTCAAAAGCCTACATTTTGTCTATCTAAAAGCTTTTCGAATTTCTGATGTGGCTTGTATCTGCTTACCTTAATTTATATATATATATATATATATATATATATATATATGGAAGTTATAAGAAAATAATATTACTAAAATAAGTATGCATCATTTGATCTTGATCAATAACTCTCTGTCACTTTTCTAACAACAACATGTATATATCACTATAAAACGCCTGTGACTAATGGACAAAAAACTGTGTTTAGTGATTCTTGTATACCTACTAAATTATACATATATACTTTATTTATATATCTAATATATAAATTATATTCAAAATTTCTGCGTACAGAGCTTCTGCGGACATCGAAACAAATTATGGTCTAATGGTAGAAGATTTGGGCTATACGGCGGATACATCAGGATTTTTCATCCAAGCTCTATGGATTTTTGTCAGATAGCTAAACATTTACGTGGTTTATTATTGTCATAGTGGAAGATGTTGTCTTTTCTGTTTGCTAGTTCTAACTATTTTTTTTCAATGACTTGACGCAGTCTTCTTAATCGTTGACAACTGAGGCCCAAATGAATCGTTTAGCCACGCAGTGGCAACTCCTTTCTAAGCTCACCAAAAACTTTTAGATTTATCTACTTGGCATCGGTCTCGACGTTTTTACAGATTATTGAGTACATTTTTAACTTTTTTTTTTGTACGTTATTTTCGCATGTGAATCACTTTCTACCACCTGCGATGAACCGCTGCACAGACGGCACGATTTCGTCACATTTCTGTGAAGTATCGCAATTTGGAAATACGACTGAGTAAATCCTTTCACGTGAATTTGTGTGGTACTCAAACAATTGTTTTTTTTCCGATCTATCTTCCTCCATATTGTTTGAAACTGTTTAGTACTGGATGTTTAGTTCCTTGGCAATATCCTAACTACTCACGTATCGAATTTGCTCAACTTTCGTAATAGCTTCATCGATTTCTTCCCTAACTGGTCAATTCCCACTTCGGAAATCGACATTCGTAGATGAAAGCCACTTTTGGACCTACCTATCTCGACCACACATTTTTTTTATCAGCCTTGCTAGGGTGTGTTTTCTGGTCCTAATAAAATTGTACAATATGGCAAATTTTTACTGAAATCTTCAAGGTGCCCTGTCTTAAGTCTCAATCGACCTTCAATGTTCCAACAAGTGGAGCACATTCACTAACGGCAAACTTTAACTTTCGCATGACAAAAACCGACGCGACTCATACGTTGACAAAACATCAGGGTCATCACATCTAACATGCGCCTATACGTTGTATACTCTGATAAATATTATAACAGGTCACATATTTGTTGTCCATATGCTTGGAGTACATACAGTAAATGCTATTGTTTTTGTCTATTCGGTGGCATTTGTTGTGTACAAGGACCTGCCTATGTCAATATAAGCAGGCATATATATAGCGTTCCGGCTTGACCTGTATTCTTTGCTCTTGCGGGACGCTGACGCGTGATCCTACAGACATGACGTAACGCTATATCAAGTAGAATGCAAGAACACCACAAGATTATCAGAAATGACAGATCACCCTAAAAGTCGACCATGAGCGACCTGGAGAACGAAGACGATCAACTAAGAGGGGCGAATTGAAACGATTTCGTTATTTTTCTGCTCGTCAATAGGCTTCACGATAACGTTGATAGTACGTGCTGCTCGTGGGGCAAGATCTATGACATCCATTCACCAAAACCGATTATATATATATATATGGAAAAAAACAAGCGTCGCTGAGCAATCGATATTACGCTCCGTTGAAAACCGTTAATGTCAAATATCTTTATCGGTATAACAACGCCTCAAACGAATAATAACTTGGTCTTTGTAAGTAGTCGGGTACTTCCGCGCAACATACAAGGCTAAGAAACTTGTTAACATTGGAATTGACCCAAACAATTTTGATCCACACCTGTCATTGTTGAATAATATAATATATAGGCTAATAACTGTTATCTATTACTACAAGGATTAGTATTCTGTTCCTAGAAACGAATTGTATAAAAATGTTGACGCTTATTATCTAGTGCGAATCAATCAAGCTTATCGTGAAAGTGTGTATATTTTTTTTTATTAATTTAATATCTAATATAGAGGCAACTCCTATACGAGCCTGATGAGATGCAAAAAGATTGACCACGTCCACATCTACGAACCCGTTATTCGACGGCCAGCAATTCAGGCCCCACAGGCTGTGATACACGAAAAAGAATGAGAAGATCATTTTCTGGACCGTGTTATCCTCATTCGTCCCCTTTAATCTAAGCTTTTCTTGAGGGATCGTTTACCCGTTCCACAGTGCTGCACGTCAAGGCATGGCTCCATTAGGAACTCGAATGACCACCCATGGCTTTCTAGCTAATTACGACTCCTGCGATGTATATTAAATTAGATTCCTGAAGACAGACGCACTTCTGGCTGGTATAATGTCATCGTTGTAACAAAATTTCTAAGCGCATACGGCCACATCGATTCATACCGCGGTGGCTATGCGCTGCTGCAATGAGAGGCTTTAAATACTAGTAAGTTCATGTAAGTTATTATGGTCGATCGTATCTAATGCGACGCAGGAGATTTTTCACCTAAAACGACAACAATGACAGTTGCCTAACCGTAAGGCCATTTGCTTTTCGAAAAACTTATATTTACAGCAGTGTTTCTAACACATATTTCTATAGATATATATATACACACACACACACACACACAAGGGTATAACAAACATGGCAATATATAGTTGCTGTGATAACTAGTCTGGAATTAATCTGCTACAAGAACTTCTATTAGAATATCTATTATAAGACTACCGGACTGCTTTAAACGTTGATACTGTTTTTATTTGGTCTTGTGCGAAGGTTAATCCGGGTTCTTTTTGGAGATGTTTCGTCCGTTGTTTTGCCCTGGATGCAAACGAAAAAAGGGCAGAGATCATACCTAAGCAAGCGAAGAATTTTTGATAGCCTGCTATAGAGCGCATTCGGCGTAGCCTGAGTAAGACTTCTTGGGTTTGTTGGGGGTTGAAAGAAGATGTAAGGCCACTGGGGATAGCTTCGCTGAGTTCCGAACTCATCAAATGTTACCTACCAGCCAATGAAACACGAGTACATTCGACGTTGGCATACAAGGCTCTCAAGTGCTGGACACCATTGAAACCTAAGTGTTTTCGATCTCATTGAGTGCTTATCAATGCTTGAACTACTGCGTACGCTTGCACCAGTACGTACACCTGCACCAGAGTTTGTATCCCATATGAAACTAATGTGATGCTAATCATATAAACAACTATTTCAATTCAACAAACCTATATGAACGAATACTAAGTGGACGACACAGAGGATTACTTTAATATAGCTGAAACATGAAATTACCTATCGTTACAGAAGCTGTTAATGCCACGTCGCTTGCCCATTTACGGAACGAATAAAAGCTAGTTGATGATTCCTTTTTTTAGATACTCTACGGAGATGCTCTATCTGTTGTTGCATAGAGGCAACAAGCGTTTTTAACGTGTAGCGTTTTTCAGGACAACGAGTTTTCATTGCGTAGCTACGTGCGCCTGTTTGACGTTGCCTCGACAATATGAGTTGTCCTCGCTCTGCGTACATTATAGGGCTCGTTTCTAGAGGGGATCGAAAAGAGGTTGGTTAAGACATTTTATGTTTACGAGGCGGAACGTATATGATACCTAGCGAACGAATCTTCCTTTGCAGACCCCCTAAAAACGGTTAGAGCTGTAATACAGAATGAACCTCCATTGCTTTGCGAGTCTCGTTTGTCCACTTCACTTCCACGACGCTTGTGAATTCTCAACAAGTAGCTGCTCTGCATTGCCGCTGTGTGTTGATCTTTTCAGAGTCGTTGGTCTGTTTCTGTGGTGGCATGCGAGGGGAAGACGGGCAAGGGGGGTGAGAGAGAAAGCATTCTAAAGCCGGCTGCAGTGACACTGCGTTGGATATAACATCGGCAGAAAGCAAGCGAGGGTGACAAACCGAGAGAGACAGACTGGATAGAGAACGTTGACTCTCTAAGTAAATATAATTGGGAACCAACGTTCCTATAAGCCTTCTGCTCAAGGTAAGTGTGAGTTTGTATGTTTTCTCTTTGAAAAAAGAAAATGTTAGCTCGGTTAGGGAATTTGTTGCAATATATTATAGTTTCCTTTATTCTCTGACAATTCGCGATACTCATGATTACCGTCGACATAAGTTATGTAATTTGGGTTCGTCTACTAAAGCTTGCCGAGGATTTTTCTTCTGCTCTCGACTCGACTGCAACTTCATGAGGCCTTTGTACACTAGGTATATCTGCCCGAGCAAAACATGATTTTACATGCTTATGCCCGCGGCTGGTGCACTCTGCTAATAGTGAAATTTGCGAGGGTTTCGCAGGCCTAAAAAACATACATGCTGTAAGTAATAGTTGTTTGTTCAAAATGTTGGCTGATCTGAAAGTAGAGATAAATTTTGAACGAACATCACGATATGTTGTATAACGGACTGTAGTTATACCATAGAGCATACCGTTAGTATTACCATAAGTATTATTTTTGTTTGATATGAGCCGACTCGAAATTGAGTCCCAGTAAGATCAAATTGTGGTTGAATTCTCTCGATAGACTCGATGTGCTTCTTTTAGCCGGGTGCAGAAAAAAGTGGAAAATGGCTCCCTTGATTTTGGTAGCAAAAGATGGTTTCTCGCCTGTGCATAGCCTGTGCAGATGCGCTGATGGATGACCTTTGTGTGGTACGTTTTCTCGATGATGTGTCTGTGTTGAGGGCTGAATTGGCAGGTTTCAATGACAGCCTTCGGATTATCTTGAAACGTCAGTCATCTGCGACAATCTTTGTGATTTACGTGTCGTGTTAATGCTGCTAGCGGGGAATCATGAACCAATGCTCCGGTTTAATTCTTCTTCGATATTAATTTGTCGCGGGCAGTTACTGCATACTTGGCCAAGTCCCTAACCGTTCATCTGTTTGAACGAGATCGCGGGCAAGGAGTCTTTGACAAAGCTTTCCCTTGGCTCCGCGTTTTCCACAGTGCGTAGAGTTAGAATTTGTAACTGTGTTATGAAACGTAGTCCAAAAGACCATACGTAGAAATTTCTTGTTTGGGAAAACCTATGCGTGGGCACTTTATTGAAATATAAATAAATACGCGTTACACCTGAAATGTTTTATCATAATTAACTGATAACAGCTCAAAAGAGAAACAGCGCCACAAATGCGAACCTTAAAGGTCAGCTCTGTGGAATCATCTAACGAATAAAAAAACAAATATTTCGAGCTTTACATTCGCTAGTTGCGCGAATGTAAAGCTCGTTGTTTCAGTCGGCTAAGCCCCAGCAAGAAACAATGTTGGTCTATCTACGGTTGGTTTCAAAGCCTTTTTCTGGGCTTAGTAGGTAAACACGTTCTCACCGAAGCACCGCGTGGGCCTATGGGATACTATCTTCAACATAAGGCTTGCCTAACTCGTAATAAAAGTGCCTCAAAAATTTTCAAAACAGTTGCGCAGTAGTCAAAAATGAGTGTCCTTTACCAGGTCATTCGTCCCTCAAAAATTCTTCATGTCAAGGATTAGCACAATTATTTTCTAAATGACAAATTCAAGAATTCCTGAAAATCTATTATATATACCTTCTGAACGATTTCCGTTGCTAATATCGTCGTTTTGTCGACAGACTGACAGAGTAAGCAAGTATCGTTGGTACATCTTAAAGGCTTATTAGTTTGCTATTTTTCTCTTAATTGCGTACTTGTTCTCATAAAAAGGTTTGCTATCTTCTGGATTATACACTTTTACTCAGTAACACGTTACCTCGAACATTAGCGCAAGGGTAGGCGTCGCAATTTGTCGTACCAAATGGTGTAATTCCAGCCAGGCCCATTGTTATCTATGCCTTAACTGGCTCCAATATCTATATCTGTGAAACCTAAATCACTTGCGTGGAGCCAATAGGTTTGGTTATCGATCGGTTAAACAATCAAACCTCTTATTTCTTATTTGAGGGGGTCCTTAAGCTCAGCCCAATGACTATGGCCTATTAGGTTCGGAAGCTCACCTTAATCGTTATGACTAATCGAGCTTGGGACTATCGACATATGGGAATCAACAATATGATACCGAAAAAGACTGGGAAGCAAATCCCTGTTAAACCCCCTTTATGATCATGTACTATGGATTTAGCAGGAGATATTCCACTGAACGCCTCGGGCGTTTGCCCACCGAACGTGCAGGCCCCGTTGTTACTGATTAATGTATTCTCAAGATACAAAAAACTATAATGACACATAATTATAGAGGCAACGCTTCTATTCAAATGAAAAGCCCTGCCTCTATAATTTTCGCCAAGGGCTGACTACTAACATCGACAGAGGTTAATTTGAATCTATTATTTAGATATATTAAATTGTCAAAGTTATCAGAATATCCGTTTCAATTAGTAGCGGAGAGAAGCATCTTGATTTTGCCTAAAGATGAGTTTTTTCTCGTTATTTGGACGTAATAGATGCAGCTATTACCGCTCTTCTATGCTGAACTTTGTTTGGAAGCATTCGATAAGGAAGCGATGATTTCGACAAACATGTAATCCAAAGAGGCGGTTCATAAATGAACAATGAGGTTTTTTGTTATAACAATAAAGTCCAGAAGTTCTTTCATTCTCCGCCTGACAATACTGCCATTGGTTTTTTGTCCCCATGACGAAAGCTTGGCTCGTTAGCACTTCTAATCGAATCATTTACTTCGGTCGAATATGTTTTTATTTCATAGATATTTCTGCGGAAGGACCGGAAACGTTGTGCCCCTGTGTTCAGATATTCAATTACCTGTGAAGTGCCACTGAAGTATGTGATGAGTGAAGACTGAAAGACATCCATCACCTACAGTTAATTTCGATCCATTGTGCCTGTCGTTTCGGTGAAACTACCCGTAGAATAGTCCGTCTTCGAAAGCGCCACCAACTAAAACCGTTTCATATATTTTACAGGTAAAGTTAAGATGCTAAAACAGATCTGGTTCGCATTACCGAGACTACAGAGACTTACCTAGTTCATATCTGTAAGTGGTAGATCTTTGAAATAAGGGATGCGCACTAATAAACTCGAAAGTAGGAACACCCATTCAGTTATTTCAAGCAGCCAATCTCATTGTATGAATGAAGTTTTTACAAAAAACTAAAAGTTGCTCAACGGGCTATTACACATAGAGAAATTAATACTTTGACATAGAAAAAAAGACACTATTCCACGTGAGATGGTTTACTAAATTAATCTACCTTGATCTTATTGAAAACACAGCTGAATGACCAATAAACTGATAGAAAAGTAAAGTAAAAAGAAGATTTTTTCAAATGACAACTAAATGTGTGTCAATGTCAATGATCATAGTAATAATTGTATGAATCAAGTCTATCAATACATGTATTCTACGATTTTCTCGGGCGATTGGTGACTGAACCCGACATAGGCGCATATATAACGTGGATTTGGCTACCGTAAGATTCCCTTCCGCTTTTTCTGAAGCAAGAGGTAGATTGTTTGTGTCAAATTCGAGCTAAATAAAAGCTGCGGGGAAACTGTTTCGCGGTGCAAGAAGCGTGGCACGGGACGCGAGTGAACAAATCAAATTTATCACTGTATTTGGTTGGTACTCGATTTGAAGCTGCTATGAGTCGACTGCCTCGGTTGGTTGAGGTATCGTTCGTCTGTCCGCTGGCCTGCATGAAATCGCTACTGTTTTCCAACAGCCTTCCTATAAATCTGCGTTCATGTTACGGAGGGCCTCTTTATGCTGAAGATGAACTTATATATATATATACATATAACTTAAAAACAATATTACTGAAGTAAATATTGCCAAATAACAATGTAAAATAGAAATAAAATGATTTTAATCAATGGCTTTATGCCAGCTTTCCGGTAATAGCTTAACTTTATCACTGCAGAACCATTCTGATCTCCGGATGAAAAATTGTGACGAGTAGTTTTTGTATCCCTACATTGAAGCTAAATTAACATTATTAAGGAAATTTTACAGAGACCGGAGCAAATGCGGAGTTATACGGCGGACGCATTGGAATTTCCATCAAGGTTGTCTCAATTTTACCGGGTAGCTGAAGATGAATGTGCTCCCGCATTGTCACCTTTCCCTTTAATAGTTCCGATCCAATGTGTCCTGTGACTTGTTGCAATCGTCTTAGTTCGGATCAATAGTTTGGCTAGGCGATAGTAATTCATGCACGGTTCCTTTGTTTTTCTCCCATCAAACGTATAGTGGGACCTTTGATATTAGTTCGGGTCTTACCACAGATTGTGGATCGTATTTTTTTTGTTTACTAGCGCATTACCGTAATCAACGTTTTTTTTAAAAAAAAACATTTAGTTTCCTTGCGCTTCTGCGAAGTTGTGCTTTGCGGATTTCTCTATTTTCTTATTCTAATTAGTTTACCAATAACGAAGACCATCAAAAAACAGAATTACCTTTGGCTACTTTTTCCGACAAAACATTTACAACAGCCAAATGACTGGGTTTTCAAGTGATAGCAATTTAAGAGATTTTATATATTGCCCGAGATATGTGATTATAAAGCCATTTAGTTGGAAATATAGTCAGTGCTTCTTCGGCATCCCAATATATATCGTTGTCAAGATGTGAAACTTGCCTTCGTAGATAGATTGCTTATACTGCTTCTACTGCAAGTGTCTACCATACCAAAACAGTAGAAAATATGCGCCCAAATCACCGGAAACAACATTCGTTCGTTATGCCTTTAGTTTCACAGTGGCATTTCAAGATAGGCTACAAGTAAGCAGGAATGAGTGAGGTAACATTCAAACTATATGCGTCCTTGTAGGTTCAATGTTATTTTGACGCGGTCCGATGTCGCATACAAAGCATGAAGTAAAAATTTCTCTCTATTGTGGGTTTATTTGGATGTCTTTACCCGGTACCCAACTAGTGGAAGAGATAATAAGAAGCACTACTTAATGTATAACATCTTATTAACTGTTTTCAACGAGGAAGAAATCTATGTATACAATATAAAATACTAACGCTTAGGTATGATCAACATTGCTGTGTTTACTGTTCTATAAGAAGATGTCCAACGAGAGGAAATGAAATATAATACTGAAAGTAATCGGCATCTCGTCACAAACTTTTTCGGGTTGATGATTTAGTTCCTATCATTTTTTCACGATGTAAAAAACTGGGCCTTGGAGCCTGAAGCTCCGATTGTTTCGAATGTAATTTAGGGTAGACAAAAGTGTATTTCTAATTATGCTTAAATGTTTCGGCTTTCATAATACAGATGTGTCTGGATGGCTATTCACAGAGTCGGGCTGTAATAGACTCGAATTCTCAAACGAAATTTAATGTAAAGGCTCACATGGGTGCGCCTCTGAATACGAAGCTACGGGAGCTGCTTAAATTCCACAGTTTTTATGCTACGGAGTAGTATCAATGCATTTTTAATAGATTCTTCCTTAATTGTAGTAATATTACAACGTGCCTTTAATAATCAGCTAGGCAACAATAATATGCCTAATCCAAACAACTGCGATAGATCGATTCTGACTAAGGTGCATTCTTGCAGATTATATTACACACCTAGCTAGTTGTTAAATATTAAGAGCGAATATTTTTTTTATATAATAATTCTATATTGACTCTTTTAGACCCTTTATAACATCCGGGAGAAAAATGGGTCACAATACAAAAATTGCGGCCTTTTTTTTTGTCTTATGTGTGCCTATTCCGCTTACTATAATAACGTGAATTGGGTAGGGAATACACTAGAAACAGCTATACGTCGTACTTTTTTTGACTTGACAGACTTATTAGGATTCAGTTTTGATTATATATGTCGGAAGAACCGTAATATTGCCGGCCCTTAATAATATAAATACAAGTCACATTCGCATTTATTTGTCGTATCATTATCGACGTTAATTTTAGGGAAAAGTCGCGAAGATGCAAGCTCACATTACTATCCCAACAAGCTGATTATGGAAGGGACTGTACTGACCCTATTAAATTGTATGTTATATTTAATTTAAATTTAATTAATAATAATAACATAAAGGATTTGATATAAAACGATAGCATCGTATCATCCTGAACCTTTGACATTATCTCGTTCATGCCGCCGCTGATATTGGCCCTCATCTCTTCTTCCGAGATTAGTAATGCCTTTAGAGATCACATTGATAATCTTTAGTCAAATTTGTCGTATAGTATAATTAACTTAATAAAAGTTTGTTTTCCACCAAACAGTTTATCACTGCTAGGTCTTGACTGCAGTCATTGCGCGAGTGGTTAGACATGCACTGTAGAGTCGTCACCCGGATAATCGATTCCTATGTTTTGCAGCCTACTTCAAGTTACCACCTTTATCAGCTTGTTGAAGTTTGTAACGAGGAAAAACCGACGATGATAAAATAAGTAACGACAGCAGCTGTATCCTATTAGAGTAGATGAAACGAAAACTGAGCTCCAATCATTAGCGATTCTTACTAAATAATGCGGTACATAAAAATAGTACGATATATCAGGGGAGAAATAGTTGTCTTACAACGGTTTTGCACTTTACATAGTAAATACATGGCGAGTCGTCAATATGCTTCACTATAATTATAAAGATAATAGATTTGGCGTTTTATGTTACAGGGAGCCTCTGCTAACCGGAGATTATAGTAAGTTCCTGTATACGTTACTAAAATTACTTATAATAGAGAAAGAATGCTGATAAGGCGTTAACCTGCGTTGTGGTGCCTTTCGCCGTGTTCGACTAGGTAACCTGTGATAGAAGCCCTTCAAAGTGATAGGTCGATACAAAGCCTGAAGGACAAATATAACTCATAATTGTTAGTTAATCGTAACTGAAGTTGAGCCGAGAATGGCGAGTCAAAATAATGATCTTGCATTAACTGTTTGCTATCCCGAAACCCACGTCGACTTCCCTCACTTAGCCGTTAATTGAATGGTGATTGTCTATGCTGAGACATCTCGAAAATATGCATATCAGACTGTAGTGTTGTAATTCTACGTACACTTGACCTTCAACTTCTATTTTACTAGCTTCAGATCAGATCTAGGATTCTAGACTGCAGAGCAGCATTGATATTGAGTTAGTGATTTTTTTTTAGCATAGTTTCCTAAGTCCTTGTTTGTTCCACTTCATAATAAAAAAAAAAACGGTACGTTTTTACGTAGTCCCTCTGCTGGTGAAATAGACATAATATGTTTAGTGTTTGCAGTAAAAAAAACATAATCATATTTGCCTGTCTCAAGGCGAACGCGACAGGCTGCTATAGGACGGGCACGATGGCAATAGCAATCCACCGTATTATTATGTGGCACAGTTGTAGATAGAGGGTCGCTCTAGGATAATAGAATTGTTGACAACCGATCCGACGGTCATTCAAGGTTCGATTCAGGCGTCTCTGTGACGATGCAATAGAAGCGTGCTTGCATATTAACCGCTTTAAGACCAGGCGGGCACGCATGTATCTTCATCGTGGGGATTTTTTCTCAAACGGATCTAATTTTCTGAAGTAATGCTTAATACTAGCGCCGCACGTGAAGCTCAAAACATTTGATTAAAAAGATCAAGAATAGAATAGGCGGAGCGGTCACTAGCTTTCGAAACATTGCAGTCGGGAACAAAATATTACCTTCGCATAGAGGTACTTATGCAATCAACGAAACAGTAATATTCATATGGTATATAGACATGCCTTCTATAAACTGCGAACAATGGAACACGCTCAGACCTGTGTTTCCTATGAAGCTTAATAAAACCGCATAAGGCCGCGGACCCTATAGGTCAAGGTTTATCGGTTTAGTTATCATCAAGGTAGTTTAAAGAAATTACTAAAGCGCTGGGATAATGGCGTGGGGACGAAGGGGGCAGGAGGAGGGGGACTAGTGTCTTCAACTGTAATTCTGTGAAGTCATTAGCCTATTTCTAACTAAACGAACATGTTTATGCCTCGAACTTATAGTAGATCTTTGAATAATTTCTATTTTTTTACGATTTAGTATTTTATAAGCGAAGAGTAAAATAAGTCAAAATATGTTGGTGAACATGTGTAATAATGTATGGGCGATTCATCGATCCCTTGTACTTTTTTACGCTGTTATACATCATACGCACTTTTACATTATATTGACTTGCGCGCTCAATGGCTGCATAATGGTTTTAACTATGGACTAAAGGCCGCAATGTGTCTGTGAGGTTGCGCGCATGATGTCAGTCACAACTCTGAAAATCCTACTTACTAACCTATTTTTTTTTTCAATTCAAGCATCAATTTTTTTCGGTTTCGTCAATGTGGGGGGCCCACACGTTGTGTATTTAACTCTGTATGTATAACACTTTGTCGCTCCGTTTTAAAGAATAAAACCTATGTTTAAGATATTTCTATTTGAGTTAGAATATTCATGTTCTAAAGTTGAAAAATAGGTCTAGTATAACTGGAATGTAAAAGAAGAACCTCGGACGCGTCTCAAGCTATCCTACTAAAGCGTGCAGGTATATCAAGATGAAGGCCAATCAAGGCCCAAAGATTTTTCAGTATTTCAATTTACGATAATGCAAATCAAACTACAAGCCTACTCATACATTGCCTTAATATGAAGAATAACTGATTTTAGTGTTTTCTCATCGAAATTCATACATGGAACCGCTCTGGGTTAGGTTCATTATACAGGAAGTGTACCATCGTCTAGTGCATCATCCCAGTGGTCTTCTATACCAAGTTGAGAATAAAACTATATAGAGAATAATGGGGAGATCAACGAGGCAGTAATCGGGACCTGACAGGATAATTGCGTTGCCGCAATCGAAGAGGTTTTTCACGAAGGCTGAGCTTGCAGTTTAAAGCTCTGTCGATCAAAACTGGCATTTTACGTCTAATGCGTTCCGAAATTCCTGTAAGTTGACTCCAGATTAATTAGAAATGCGTGCAGTATATTTCCCGTGTAATTTGCGGAACTTTAATTCAGAGATAAACCGTTTACAGCCTACGATCGACGAGGCACGATTCGACATCTACCACCATATGAGAGAATAGCGTCTTTCTAGAAGAAAATGAGTTTGATGCCAGCATCGAGTAGGTTCGGGCGTAAGATGATGGCGGTACTTGCAACGGACATTAGCGGCATCTGTTACTGTGAGATACTTGCCGAAAATGAAATAATGAGTGCTCCTCGCTATCTGAAGTTCTTTTAGAGACTCGTGGACCGGGTGGCACGGAAAGCAAAAGCGCGTAGTCTGACTGCCCGATAATAACGCCAGCCTACTTCGCCATGTCCTAATTACTTTCAGGATTGAGCAGAAAAATATCCGACATTGGCTTCAACTCGCTTATTCTACCAATATAAGTCCGTGTGATTGCAAGGCTTTGCATGTATTAAATAGGGCAATAGACGGCCGAGCTTATCCCGCCATCGATCAACTTCGGATATTAATAAATTGAAAGGTTACTTATGGGAACGCGAATGGTAGGTATATGATTATCCAGAAGCTGACAAAGCACTGAGATACACGTGTAAAAATTAAGAAGAGTATCTCTAATTTATATTTAAAAATCCTTACTCTAGCCCAACTAGTTCTTAAGTTATTTAATTTCGAAGTTCACCGGCTCTGCTTGTCGCCTCGCCTTGCATAACTAAGTTAGACTACAAACAGTATTATTTCATACATATCAGATTTTATTATCATAGCTTCATTAATAGATTCGACATTTCTTAGGTCGGTACTCTTGAGTGAAATATATGTCGCGTTATTTATCGCTTTAAGGAAACCATTTAACTGGTTAGCTCACGTAGGTCGTATTCGTTCTGTTGTAATGTAGGTTGGAACCTGTTTCAGAAAACGTGCTTATTGTAGACCTCAATCTCGACAATTTCATTGATTTCTACAGTATAGTGTGTCGAGCTCACCTTTCGAAAATATGTTTTCCCTACCAAAAAAAGATGCACTGGAATCAATAAGGGATATTGTTGGGTAGGAAGTGAGTAAGGTTAGACGCGTTCCCGATTCATGCGTGAAGGCTTAGCCAGCGGGGGGAGGACTCGAAATGATGCGACCAATTTGATGAAATAATTCATGAAACACCACTTACTGGACGGCTGAATAGACCGGCCACGGGCCTGATACTGGCGACATCTAACCATATATGACTGCAGTGTTCCAAGTCAATGAAACTCAATCGCTCACTAGAGCGGCAGGGCGTTTGGTGGCCATAAGTTGAAAACAACGCTGGTAATAGAACAAAGCCTGCCTCGTATCAGTATTGAGCAAGGGGAACGGTCGCGAAGTTGACGAGCGATAAAGAGCAGAAACAAGGCAAGGGTTGAATGTTAAGCGAGATGTTTCATCGGGCTGGAATACGCATCAATAAGAGGACAGAGAGACTTGTAGCCAGATTTTCGCAATTGTCAGGTAATCGTGACTCCTAGACGGTATGGTGGGCGAGGTACACCGAAAAACTTTGCTGCAGAAACATCACACACACATCACCAAATATGTCCAGCTCGTTCATATGCAATCCCGGGAGGGCGCGCTCCAACCCCGCAAAACCTAAAGGTTCTTGGTTTTCTACGCTTTGTTTAGGACGGAAGCTGGATATTAGTTCTTTTTTAGTCGCTATGAGGGGTCCAGTCGTTGGTCCCATAGAGAGTTTTGACGTCGCATTTATTACACAGACAGGATAAGCCAAGATTATATTCCTAAATCTTTATCAACTACATGCTTCTTGTTCATGTTGTCTGCATAATTTGCCATTGAGATTTACTAAGGTTTTCAGTACATTCGGCCCACCGTTGGGTTATATATTATAGAAATTTATGAAGCTCTGTAAATTTCTAATCACGATTAGAGGTTTTATACACCTCTATTGTGGTGCTATTTGATACTAATTACAGATTTGTAATCACGTATTTCTAATTAGTGTAGTCGGCTCAGTATTTCCTCCTTTATTGCGGGTATTTTTCTAGAAAGTACTTATATTTAAAGACCGTAGACAGATAGGCCATCCCGATGGACATCAAATAATGATAATTTTTGGGTACATTCATTTGATTACGTCATAATATATATCAGCTTGTCAGTGTAAGAAGGATATAACAGTCGGACTGTCATACTGCATAACATTTGTTAGCTCCCAGAGTCTACTGACGCTGGCGACGGACGCTTTCTAATAAGGAGCGCAATCATTTACCTCAAGGCATGCTGTTCATTCATCATTCAGTTCTAATCCAAGGTGGACGCGCTATTCGATCTGTAACAATGGCTCCCATCCTGGCTTGCTTGCTAACTCCAACTTCGCTTTGCTATGTAAACATAAATGTCTTGGTTGCAAGACCGCTGCGCCCCTGAGTAACAACCACGTTTCGGTGGCCTCAGGACATCATCCTGCGTTCCTTCTATCCGCTGACGACCGCCTCCAAGCATACTGGCCACCCGCTCCTGGTTTTGCCAAGAGTTGCAGCTATGCTTGTAGAGACGTCAGTGATTGGAACTAAGCAAGACGTGACCAGACTTTGCTAGATACTGCGTGTGTGTGCAGAAAGCTTAAGATGTGGCTCTGCTATTGCATGATACAGTCGTCATGAAGTATCGAACCAAACCTCAACGTTCGAAACTTCTAGTATCGCGGCCGCTGCGCCGCCACCCATGCTGGCAAGCTCATGGCTGCTGTAATATGCAGAAAAATCGAATTCCTCAGCCAACTATATAATGCCATAGGCTAAAGAAACGTTGACTCTAATCTAACGACCCTTTGGTAGACGTAACTTTTGAATGAAAGGAGAAAATAATAAAAGTTAAGGCATTTTTGTAAATAGCTTAGTAACAGGACAGTACTCTGAACCTCTACAGTTATAATAGACATGTAGAAAAAATAAAATACAAAAACAAAAAAAAAACGTCATTCTTATCATTAGATAACCAAAAGGAAATTTGTATCGTCCAATGAAAAGGATCAGATTCTCTGCTAGAATTCTAATCCGGAAGCACGACTACGACTTAGAATCGAAAAGGCCTTTTTTTTTACTCGCGTTTTTACATTGTAATAACTAACATTTCATCGGCACGTATTGTATGCATCTAATCCATTTTTTCCGTAATGACCGTAGCGATTTAACATCTCAACATGGACAACAGCTGCGCCCATGAAAGTGACTACAGGAACTGTTGCAACAGCGCACAATTGGAGGAGAAGCTACCGGGAAGAGTTCGAAAGCCTCGTTACCTCTGACTAAATTGATTTCTGTGACCTTAGATATGGCTTGAAGTAACCATTTTAAGTGCATATTCAGAGAATTTTCTGTTGATAATGTGGTACAATCTAGGTCATGGCTAACTGGTTAGGAAAAGCGAAATAATCCACTCCACAAAGCAATTTCAGTTAGGGGTGACCGGTTCCCAACGCTTGAAGTACTGCAATAAAGACATGCCTCAATATATCAAGACTAATATAAATCGAAGACAAAGACGACCTATATCCTTGTGCGTTAACGATGAGAAATTAGAATATAAATGAAGGATGAACATCACAAGCGGACTGGGAAGAAGTGGATAAATTGAGTAATGAGAGAATGGACCAGCATTTTGCTGTTCCGCCTACACGTTTTTAGAGAATCATATGATGGATTGAATCTTGTGTTACATCGACGAAAGTACGATCTGGGTGTTTTTACATACCTATTCAAATGGCATCTTCCTATGGATGTCACTGTGAGATTTTGAAAAAAATATGAAGCTTTAAACCCTACAGTTTAAAGACATTTAAATACGTATTCTGTTAGAATACAAATACTTTGTAAACATGCATTGTGCTTAGCGATCTTGCTACAAGTTGCATCGAGGATTTACCCGTGTATTTATTTTTTCTACCATCTTATTAAAAATTTCCGGCACGAACAAACCAAATCTACATTCGATCCTTTCCTTCAAGCTTAATCCAGCGCCACAACTACTGATGGGAATGATTTTGTCAAGTCTTTGAGCGCCTTTCGATCAGCGCACGATTTCAGAGCTCAATTCATAACGAACGGAGGCTGATAGCTGGCATCAGGTAAAGTAGCTTAGAGGCTTACCATTAGGACAAAAGCGTAGGCTTTTTCCACAAATTTAGCGAGGATATTAGATACAGGATCGCATGTACGGTATTCATATGTTTTTGTTGTCAAATGATTGTCAGCAGCCTGTTGTCCTCCTTCTTCACACAGCGAATCATGTTATCTATTATGCAAAATAGTGCCAATTGTGCTTTTTTTCCTTTTTATTTTATTAACTATTTTGTCTTTATTATATCGCCAGCACTTCGAAAAAATAATATATTCTATTTATCACATGTCATTGTGCAGATTACAACCATATTTTAAATTGAACTCTGTCCGAAACTAGGGGTCTTGTTTTTGTGGCGAGTTTTATAAAAAAAAGTATATTGCCAAAAGCAAAAATACTTGACGCTATCAGTTCAATAATAAAGTGACAATAAAATTTCTTCACATGAAAACAAATACCTTTTTCTGTATAGTTTAAACTAAGTGGGTTGAGGATTCCTGTTTAGTAACCTCTTCCTGTCAAGCCAATTGTCAAAACGGACATATATGTTTAGGTCTTTCCAGATCTCATTCTGTTCTGTCGAACAGCGAATTTTTATTTAGCACCAAATAATTTTGCTGCAACTAGAAGCAATGTGTCTGATATATTTTGTAACTGGCGTCTACGATTAGTAACATGGCTTGAAGTGTTACCTGCAATTGACACATTGTAGCGCGATCGATCTACTGAAGCGTAACGAAGTCACCAGTTACATCATGTCGAATATGGCGTTTTGCTTGTGAATCTTAGTGCGCTCGAAACAGTTATGCTTCGTATACGACTTCAACAAACAGCGAACCTCGAGCCTCAAGAGGAAATTCTTAGGGAAGTCCCAAATTTCATTTCGCCAGTATATATCGAAGGCATTGGGCCACTGACGTGCTAGGTGTAAATAGCCGCTATATGTATATAAATATATAAATCGGTCGAGTTTATATTAGGGGAAATGAGTTCAGAAGAAAACAGACTCTAGGATCGCAAGTCAGTATTCAGTGATCGGGTTTTTCTTTGTTTTTTAAAGGCTACAGCTCTAAAGAGACCTATTGAAGATTGCTGAAAGCATTAGGCAACGAAGCCTTAAGTAAGCAGGTGGTGCAAACGTTTCACGGGCAGAGATTGAACAGTTAAGGGCTAGCAAGGCGCTGGCCAGATGTCAGGACAACAAAGACAAGAACGCATTGTCGTAGTCAAGGACGCTCCTTACGAGAGCGCAGTTTAAAGTGTATGGACTTTGTCGACCGAAACTAGCATATCATATATAATGTATTGTAGAATTATAACCAAAATACCTGTTAATTTACCTGTCGCCAGTTCCACCTGCAATTTGCGGTACTTTAGTTAACCAAAAACCCGCCTGTGGAAACGCAAATGGTCGGTATATAACTGTCTAGGAGCTACCAGAGCGCTAGGAAATGTGTAAAAAGAACAAATATGAAAAAATCATTCTAGCCCGGCTTGCTCAAAAGTTACGACAGCTTCGCATTTCAGAGCGAGTGAGCTTAAGATGGAATGGCCAAAAACCGTAGAATACGTAAGGGCGAAAAGTATTTTTATTTGCATTTATGATCACGATACCATCTAATTAAATGTACGGAGCGTTCGTTGTAGGCCGCTTAAAAACGAATTAAGATCATTTTTATCATGCCTACACGTTCGATAGTACTGACAACTGTTGCTCAAAAGTACCAGCAGGTAAGATCACGCCACGAGCTTGGGTCACATTGTGATATCTAACTGCTGCGTAAAGGAGGACGGTTAGGAGGGTGTCTACATGGCTGATTTGAGCTGTCCAAATGACAATTCCTGATCTGGATACTCCGCTTGGTAACGTTGGCAACAAGATTTAAAAAATTAAGGGCAAAAATGTTATTTTCGACAACAATCAAGACGATTTACTTATATACGGAAAAGCACATAGATCGAATTTTTGCCAAGTGTCCTTACTGTGCATACGTGTAGCACATATGCAATGATACTACTCAAATAAGGTCTCAATAATGCACGAGCAAGTGACTATATTGAAACATAGAAACCATTTGCTGTTTCCTTTTGAAATGTCAACGCTTTTCGTTACTCTGGTGTTGAACACAGATGCAACACGATGGCAATGTGGCAGTCTATAACTGTTGTGAGCTATGCTCCAAGGCACATATTGCCATAAATCCAAATATTTCAAAGCAGCTTGCCCTATAAAATTATTTAAAAATGAGACATTAGCATGTGACAAGACATACTTCTTGCGTATAACTGACTTCGGCACGCTACCGAAAAAATTATGATTCAAATAATGCCAATTTTTCAAAAGGCGGCTACAATATTTACAATAATACAAGGATAATAATACAAGAATTTGAGAACTATGAAAACCTACCAGTTATGCACAGCACACGGAAATCACTGCTGTCTTGTGTTCATATAGACAAAATAACACTGCGCAGAAAATTTTGAGATTTTTTACGTTAAAAAAACGACACGTCTCAAGTTCTGTAATATTCAGTTGGCAAAGATAAGCACGTATACGTACATGCTATATCCTTCACTGGTCGTCATATGCTGACGGGTGGCACCGTCCTTCCTCTCACAAGCTGTTTTAGGTGAAGCAATGGGCAAAGCACCATCGAGAAGTTCCTTGTGAGCCTGTCATTTGTTTCCAGCAACCTTGTGGGGAAAAGGGTATTACCGCTTCTTAGCATATTGTGACGCTGAACGATACCAACCTAAACATCTCATTGCCATCCTACATGGACCTTACACATCGTATCGCAGAAGCTTCTATATATATATATATATATATACTAAACTTGATGAAAGTGAGGGAAACACTATATAATCGGAGATCTGGGATTTATCGAGTAGTAATCTCTATTCGCCTACTATCATTACAGTAATGTCTTCACTGTGAGAGGTTCAATGCTTGTCTAACGCTGAAACCTTAAAGCGTGTGTAGAATAACGTAAATAAAACTCAACCCTCGACAGGCTCGGGTCTAATGCTAGCGGCTCTGAAGAGGCAAGAATCGCATTGAGGTAGCTTAGTAATAGGAACGGCCACCTCAGCTTACATATCGGATTATTCGCGGGACCGGCATACGAAAATAATGCCTAACCCAAGAAGACCCATAGGCGATGAATATGAATGAGCATGAATTTCGAATCCGTTGTTTTGAAGAAGCGTACTTATAACAAGGAAAATAAATTACTTTTAAATATGTATTAAATGAATGTATCATCAAATAAACGTACCAATTCCAAGGTAATGACCTGAAGTGCGTTTTTTTCGCATTGGTTTCCATAATGTGCCTGTGCTGTCCTATCAGCTATCAAGCTAATTTCAGTAATATTAATAAGCAGTAACATTTCAAAAGTACTCAGCAACGGTTCCACGTTCAATTATATATTTAATGCTGATCAAAAACTATGTTATCTGATTGGGGTTAGGTCAAGCTTCAGCCGTTCCCAGACGATGCAGCAGATTTTTTCACCTTAACATGCCCAGTTGCTAGTGCCCTATCCCTCTCCCTTCTCGAACCGATAGATCATGAAATTTGTTTTTTGGAACAGAATACGGATGCATTGTCCTGAATGGTGTTTGTGTCATGCTGTGAGTTCGCAAGACGTGCACGGCGAGCCAACCGATAAGCCCTCAACTCACTCTCACCGCTTCCGTTTAATTTGTTTGTGTAATTCATGTAGCTGACACTGCTCGGTGAGGACGCTGTCGGCCGTCCATCCTGTCTACCACCACGAAAGATTCTCGCCAGTGAAACGCTGATCTGATCAAGTGAGACGAACGCCTCCTTCTGACGCAGCATCGACATCCGGAGCTGTTCTCCGATACGCCAAATTTCTGCCGAAATATCGAGGGCTGTCGTCGGGTCGCTTGAGGCAAGGGTCCGTGTATCGTTCTGCAACCTCGCAGCTGCCTTATCCGTATTCGCCCAAAGGTCTGTTAAGATACTATGCATCGGTATTGGTAGATGACCAGTTTCGAATTCCCGGAAATCGCGTGACATGCTCAAACATGATGCTGAGCTCTCCGGTAGAGCGCAGCCGCTTACGCTATCCATGTAAAACGTATACAGTGATGAATTCAGACGGTATATCATGCAGCTCGTGTCACTTTTCTAGCAAGGTGGGCACGCCAGCATTGAAAGTGACGTAAACACAGCCATATGGCCAAAAACACTCCGTTAAGACACTTCGTTTCTTTTTCGAAATGCTGCTCTTTGATCAAATTTCGAATTGACGAGAGATACCAGCATTTGGCGAATTGAAGCATGCGAGGTCGGCCTCGCAGTACGTGGCCACAGAAGGACAGACAAGAAAGGAAATGTAAATGAATAACTAAAAATTATTCAGATATATTTTTATTAGAGAATTAAAAACGTTTAGAAGAGGCGATAAAGAAAGACTATGCCCGTAAGTTATTTTGCTACTAATATTTCGAATCCTATTAGCCCCTAATATTCTTTAACGCGAAAGCCAAATTATGTAATCGCGAATCAAAGGGTGTTTTAAAATAATGAGAACGCCCGGCAAACCGTTTTGGAAAAATCTATGATCATCGAACTGGGTCTGAACAAATATAATGTATCATGTTTGAAGTAAATAGGTACAAGAAGGTACACTAGCTTTTTCTACAATTGCTTTATTTTTCTCAGCAATAAACGCCAAAGTTAACGAATTGGAGATAAATATTTCCCTATATCTCTTCGGCCTTCGTACCTAATAACTAGATAGTTATGTATATCTAAGTGCATTTGAATCGGGTAACTTAATCTGTTGTATTTGGTGCGGAAAATGAAAATGGGTTCGAAGGTGATCGAGCGTTCCGAAGTTGGGCTTCTAACAATTCCGCTTGGCGATCTTCTTCAAGCGATCTAACAGGATAAACGAGGTGATTTCCCTTATCAGTTGAAAACAACTGATGCTCGCGAGGATTGTAGATTATGAAGGTTGTGTTGCCGAAAGGGTTTGTGAATGATATTGGCGCCTAAAGCAACAAATTGTAAATACCATAAATGAAATTCACATTCTGGTAAGCATGATAACGGCTGCCCATGTGTCCATTAACTTCGCCATTGAGTTATTTTCTTGTAGGCAAAAGTTCGAATAATTATACAGATAAGACATCCACTTACCTCAAGGCTAATGATCGAGTCCGCAATAAGATCATACGCATACATGTACACCTGGGCGTGAGGTTCTGTCACAGAATTGATTGCGTAGAGGACTCCGCACATGATGAACATTTGGCCAATTTTTCGGTGTGGAAGCGTCAGATTCCACATGAACTGCTTCTCAAAGGTTGTTTCATCCACCTAACAAATATTTGGTGAAGAAAAAAAAGTTGGATAGTGTTTCTTTTATTTCGGTACCTCGTTGCTGCTTATCTTCTTTCTGCAGCGACATTAGTTATAACTCAGATATAGCATGAAGGCCCTGTCGGCCATTTAACTGAAACCCATAACACCCGAATCGTATAGATAGCAATTTAAATTTTTCGCCGGTTCGTGTCATTCAGTCTATCCATGTCTTCGATTGCGCGGTTCTTCCCTTTTTTTTTTTTTTTTTTTTAATCAATTACGCAGTATGGACTGATAAACGCGTGTGATTATCGCCTGCTCTCAATAGAACTCACCTTCAGTAACATGGTGTTATTTGAGCGTGTACTTGCATATATAATCCAAAGGCCATTTTCGTCTGCAACGATATGTGCATAGTTTTGTTGGCTGGCAAATAGAAAGCTTCGATTTGAGAAAGCCATGTCTTCCACAGCGAGAACCGATACTTGTCCAATAGTGCCTTTACCTCTAAATAAAAGAAGTGACGCTATAATAGTTAAACGTTATTGTTACTGTATATGAGTGAAGTTCCCTTCTGGCGGGGTACGTATTGCCATAATAACAGAAAAAAATTTCCAACATTGAAAAGTACTAAGTTTGTTCAGTAATATTTGATCCATTATTTAGTATAATGGTTTGCGAATGAATAAAAAAAAAAAAGACGTTTTGAAAAACTAAAGCTTTCAAAAGGAAGAGCGTAATAGAAATCTATTGATTTTTAGGGATTACGCTCTACCACATATGTGTATTATTCAACATCTGGGCTAGACTCGTTGACTCAGTCTGTAAATACAGTATGTCTCATTGTTTTATACGTTAACTTCGAAACAATGATCCGAGCCGTTGTTTATCATATAGCTAAGCATTTTGAGGTGACCGTCTTATGAAGCACAGTTCTTCTGCGTAACATAACAACAATATGTTTTAGGATAAAGTAGGTCGACAATGAAAGGCGTCTGCTGTAATAGGCAGCAGCGATTCTAGATGTAGCGTTCAATTTAGGTTACTTAGATACAGAGCCTAATTTAGATAAAGCTTGCTTAGATTTATTTGTGTCATCAGTAACGTATTCGATTGATAAGATACACAAAGCCGTTCGAACAGCCTCTACGTATTATTTGAATATAGCGCAAAAGAGATGGTCCAATAAACTATTTCTGGTGAACTAATCCCAAAAGGATCACACATTTAGGACAAAGTATATTAAATTAATCGATACCGCTTTCGCCTTCATCCGACTAACTTTTGTTAGACGTTCGCTATACTGGTCAAGTTACATGTATTTTTCAACTTTGCCGAACAGGGTATTAATATTCTATATGAGATACGTGGATATTACGCCATGCGAGACCGTCTATGACGAAATAGCCTTCTGAGAACTGCTGCAAAACACCGTATCGATATTATACCGTTTGCTATATCGAGTGGAACGAAAGGAAAGGGTGTGCTTTATCTAGTTATGGCAAACTTAAACATGATCTCTTATAAAAGATACGCTTATGTACAGGCTTGAGCTATAATGGCCAGGGAAAGTTGTTTTTCAAGATCGAGCCAAGCCTTCAAGTCTGATTTACGTTTTCCACGAATATCGAACATCTAGGATAAACAGTAATCATCCTAATGTGTGGCATCTTAAAGCTCTACCGGCAAATAAATGGTTACCATTATCACGCTCTGATATGTGTATATATATATATATATATATATATATGGTATTAATCTGATATATATATACATATATATATGATATTGAACAAAGTTATAAATAGAGCTCAGTTAAACTTCCATAAATATTGATACATTAAATGTTTGCTTACATCTATTGGAGGCCAGTTGCAATATAGCAGAGTAGGCCTTGTAAGTTGAGATCTATTAAGAATAAAAGTTATGTGATGGTACAGTATTAGAGTATTAGGAAGCAACAAAGCAACCAAGTTAAACTTCAGTAAACTTACTCAAATGATCTCGAGTAAAGCGGTAGGCGCACTATGTTGTTCGACGCATTCTGATGATAATAGAACGTCCCGTTGATAAGCAGATTACCGTTGCCATAGAAAGGGGAGTTCAACGGTATCTGTTTCGCCGGCGCTCCACTTTGAAACTGTTCTCGGGTCTGAAATTGGATTTCCAGCTTAGTAATGAAAGGAGATGTACCACAAGAAAGATTTCGATTTAAAACAAATTGTAATCCGTCAGAATCCGTTCCTTCTGAGGTAGAGATGGGATGGCTATATTCCATTTTATGTACCGCCTGGCGAAAGTATTTCGGAACTTGCTTCGTGGCTGTATTGGCTTTAAGCAGCTCGAAACAAAACTTTCCTCATTTAAGTTGGCAAGCTGACCCGAGTCTGCTCGGCTTGCATGGTCCCTGCAAGTGTTCGCTGTGCTTCTTGTACACCTGCTAGGGCTGTATTTTGCACTCAACTTTAGCGTGACATAACGGCTTTGCGAAATGCAAATTTATTGTTCACAATGAGATAGAGATACTATTAAGAGCCCTCGGGGGGTACGACTGGAAAATTGAGGCCGTTAAATTTACCGGTAGAAAAGTGGGTGCAGTGTTATAGGAGCCGGCAAGCTAGCACGTGGCAAAGTGACGTTATGATATCATATTAATAATCGCTATTAGCTATAGATACAGTTTGCAAGCACTGGCTACGCTATGAGCTTGAACTACGATTTGGATTATTTGTACCGTTGAGAAGAAGACAAAGAAAATACATACATTTTTAAAGGGTCACTCTACAAAGCTCTACTTGCATATGTTTGGACCATCTGTTCTCTGACCTTGAACATATACAGATGTTTGTTATCGCCGTGTCTAGTGGCGTAGAAGACTCTGGATCGATTTGTTACTGCCTCATCATTATCCGGGTAACGAAGTTCATCTTGCCACCAAGCACTGTATAAGGTGCCATTCTCAAGATACATCACAGGTTTGCCAATTCGGCTTAAACGAGAGTCCGTTGTGCATGCTAAAAAGAGCCACACAATAATCTTGCTTTACTTGACAATGGCGTCGACATGTACGTATAGGTGAGAATACGAAAATACTGAATTTCATTAAATTTAGACTACTCACATTGTATTTAAAGCAACCACTTGCTCATCTTACCAGGATGCCTGTCAGGTTTTCTGGTCCAGTTGCGTTTGTTAACATCACTATATTCATTTCGCACGTCGGCCATTTCAGGAAGAGCGCTTCGACATCTACACTCAGGGCATTTTCGCAAACACTGGACGTGTTGTTTGTCTTTCGGCTCTGGTGTCATTTACCAGACAGGGTTAATATATATATCGATATAGACGAGACAGAAACGGTTAAAAAGAACAGACACTGGAATAATGCTATAGTTATTACCGTTATTTACTGTCAGAGAATCAGCAATTCCCTTATATCGAAAAGAAAGCCTCTCGAAATAGAACGTGAATAGAGGATGACAGCGCCATCTGAGGCTTCTCAATGGTAGAGGTAACACTGAAACTAATAAATCCACGCAATTTTGTTCATCATGTATCGCTTTGTCCAAAGGCAATTTTGGCACCAGATCAGTGTATAAGCGATGGCTGTTGCAGCCGTGAGGTCTTTTCAATCGTAACTTGAATAGGGTTCTTATCCAAACGTCCAATCGATGCTTCGATCTCTCTAATAAAATACATGTGATTTATTGTTAGTGCTATCATAATGAATCACAGATAATATTGTCAGTTTCAATTGAATACATTGAACCATCGTCAATTCTCTAACTAGTTAACCACTAAAAGATAAATATCAAGTAATCAGAATCGATTTGAACGTTTTTCGAAATTATTCTCCGTCTAATAATAGCTTAAACAAACATTTTCTTCAACATCGTTAGGACACAGGTTTACGCACATATAGAATTCAGAAACAGTCCTCCCTTCATATGCAATTTCTCCCTAATTCAGTGAAACTTACTTACCATTTTGACATTAGCAAGTTGCACACGATTACGCTTTTACTGATCGTGGGTATGGTTTTATATTTATTGTATCATGGAATGGGCAATTAGAAAGCTTCCAGCTTTATTTACAGTGACAGATTTAGCCTCTGATGTTTCAATGCTAATTCATCAACTGAATCAACATACTTTTTCTGCGTAGTTGTACGTAGAGCTTACCTGAACCAAATAAAATCTCCTCATTAGAAGATCGCCAGTCAAGAGGCTCGTGCCCATCTGGAACATGCATGACTTTAATTATTAGTAGATGTGTCCTTAAGTGGAAACAGCCTGTTGCAATGGTTGGCCTTGTCGTCGGACATCGAAAACAGCTAGAATTGGTATCCAATAGGCCTTTTTACTCAGTATACTGTCCTACATATCTTCTAACTGGTAGCAAGTTTTCCGTTCATAAATTGTACAGTCTATCACAGCCATATTGTAAATCGAGCGATGTGAATGTCAAAAACGTGACAAACTGGCACTGTTTGGCACAAGTTGGCACTGAGGCTTTATCAAAATAAAAATGGTTTGTATCTCATGTAATTGTTTGAAGAAGCAATATAGTTCGAGTTGGGTACATAATTTACTTGACGCAAAACATGGCTACCACAACACAACGCGTTGGTCTCTGGTTAAAACAACATTGGTGTCGCTACGGCTATGTGGATGAGGGGAAAATCCCAAGGCAATGCTACTGGGCGTTGTGCTTTGTGGCAAAACAATCCATAAATTGTCTCCAAAAATCCGTATTTACATAAAAGATATATGCACAAAATGCATCTCTGTCAAGGAAGTTGTATGGTAGGTAAATACCCGACACTGATATGTCTAATTCAGCCACACAAAGAGTAGATAGCACTTCGACGAAGCTCGATTGCATTGGTAATGCTATTTTAAATTAAGCAGAGACATACATGCCTCACCGTTGGATATATTGCTTAAAGAAAAATAAAATCTACTAGGAACTTTGCCAAAAGCCCAAAATAATTAAATAACAAACAAACAAAATAATAAGCCCATGTCAACGGGCAATAACGGTCACCAATGGATCATCCGGGCCGGATATAAGAAAGCCTAGCAATGGACGGAGAACACTGGCGCAAGGTCAGGAGTGTAAGGCCGATTAGCAAATAAGGGAAACCCAACCAGCATCTTATGAGCAACTGGAGCATGCAAAGTAATGAGGGGCTTCAATGAAACATTGGGCTCCCTTGATAAAATTAGGGATGCTGTAGAATGCAGGCGTGAACGGCGTCACATTATTTAGTGAAACAGCTGGAAACAATTTTAGTCTGATATTTGATTTCGATAATTTGTCGCTACATTCTGTGCCTTATCATTGGCCTTTGTTACCAGACGCTGTATGCGTGTCGCTGTCGCCGTTGCTGATATTCAAGTATCACGCAATCACGATGCTCGTTGCATCTCTCTATATGGACAATCCCTGCTAAAAGTTTCAGCCATCGTGCAGGCAGTAAATCTAATATTCTTAGTTGCAGTATAGTAAATTATGCTGGTACCTAGTCGTAGTATATATTATTTAGTCATACAAGAGGTTTATAGAAATAAAGTATTTTACACTTTGTTCCTATCTTGATTATTTGTAGCGGCTGGCTTTAGTTTAGAGCTTTCGTAACAGAGAACATAAAGTAAGGACCGCCGACCGGACTCGGTTTGTTATCGTTGATTCATTCAATTGTCGTGTTCGATGGCATATGATCAGCACTACAAAACAATGTTTTCGAGGCCTTTGTTCCTCTGAAAAATAAGCAGAGCGGCGGTCTTGTGAGCGTAGCTGAGTAACGATACAGCGTTGCATACGTACTGCTGAGATCAATTGTACCAACAGCCTGACCGCGAACATTTTTCGAGACGCATAAATAGCTGCCAAGGTCGCTCGGTGTGACGTAGGTGATATTTAAGGTTAGACGATACTGGTACGGTCCAACTCGCTCGTCGTGTGGGATAAACTTCGGTGATTCCTCTGAAAATTTCATTCAACGGTCAGCAAAATAGGTCTATGGTCTATTAATTTATGGCGTTTTTCACTTTTTCTCTCCCCTCAATTTAAAAAACATTGAACAATGCCAAAATAAACTTTTGTGTAACGTCTACGTGTGTCAAGTAAGGTGACGTTTGTCGCGCGGGTTCTTTTTCTCTGTGTCGAAAATGAGTAAAACGCGTGTTTTACATATATTCGATTAGATAAAAAGAGCTTTTTTCCCATGTGTGTGTGGGAAGCAGATGCAGAACTGTGAACTTTACACGGAAGTACAGGCGCAAGTAGTTCAACACGTTCCGGTTAACGGATATCAAACAATTATATTAAATTTTGCATACAATAAGCGACTGCGCCAAACTTTAAGGAGCAGATAAAGTGAAACGAACGAAATATATAGGATAACTTCGAAAATGTGACATTTTTTTAGAGACAGCAAAATTGGTTAGGTTATACTCAGCTTTTTAGCGCTTTTATATTTACCTATGTAAGCACACACACTGACATCAGCACACGAAGCGATTGTGTTATCTCACAGCAACTTCAATTTAAATTCAGAAAATAATTTCACCAAAGAACCATTACAGCATAGAAGTTATTAGCAACTTTTCACAACGTTGAAACTACGCCACAATTAACATACCCTGGTCGACAAGACCGCCATAAGCTCAAGGTAAATGATTCCGAGGAAATGCGTAAAAGGTCTTCTTGAGGATAAGAAAGTCGTATGCACTGATTGTCCTGTTAGGGACGTCGGTCGCTACGAGTTATTACAAGTTAATTATTATGTTTCGACCGTTAGCCTTTATCGTAAGACGCGTATGGTTTTTATTCATGAAACATGACATAAAAACGTATGGCCTTATCAGAACTGTATTTTAATAAGCTGAACATTATGTTACTACTATTATTCAGAACTAGGTTCGTTTATGCCAGAGCTTTTCGTGTTGTTGCTTGTTCTCAAATACTATATTGCTACTTAGTCAAGTTACTAAACATGACGAAAGATCAGAGACTCGGCATGGTAATCCTAGCTTAATGACCCGCCATTCGGTCTGCACAACACTGTTAAGTTCGGTTAGTTGCAACGTGCACAGAAGTGGCTCTTGCCTGCATTCAGAAGGCTTGGATCCCATTCAAAGTTAGGCCAGTCACCGATGATGGAGCCGGATCGAGATATCCAAAAGTTGACGGGCTGAGGGTAGGCTTCAGAGAGACACTCGAGGATGACGCCCCCTCCGTTCCACGACGCTACGTTCCATTTTTGAATGCGGATCAGAGGTGCAACTATATTTGTGACGTATAATTAGACGTGGTCAGCTTAAAACAGAAAATTTCTTTTGTTTTTTAGGGAGGCTAGCTATCCCAAAATGTTGCTTTCAGCTTAAGATTTCCAATTTAGTTGTATTGTGCAATAAGGCGAAAAACTAATATTGCCAAAGTGTACGCACATGCAACGTTAAGGGCAATCTCTCTCGATGCCAGTGGCGGAATTCCGTTTGATGCTGTGCAGGCGTACACGCCCATATCACCCCGGGTCACCTGAATTTATAAAATGGGGATTCCAAACATTTTACTTTTTGCTGTATCCCCTCTGTAATATTTATCCAACGAGCATCTAAGTTAAATATGTAATAAATATCTGTCAACAATAGATAAATTGACTTCGATTTGTAATTTAGTTAGGGTTGATTTAAATACAGGCCATTCCGCTGTATCTGGAACCACACCATAAAACAAATGCTTTTTTAGTTGTGCACTAAAGCGGATAGCTTGTTTGTTATAACATTTTAAATCATTTAAAATGTTAACTTAAAAATTCATTGATATATATACAGGATTTGTATACCGAATTATTCCAACGTCTATTTTCACTTCGCTGTTTTCCGTCTCCTACGTGATCATGACCTCTGACCCTGAGCATAATAGGTTGAACAAAAAAAATACAGAAAGGGTACAAGCGAATAGAAAGTAATTGCGTTACAAGCAAGCTTTTCGTTAACTGCTTTACTTAGCTAAACCTGAAGAGGTTCATTAAAATTTAGATAGGTCAAAGAGTGATTTTGGCAACTGTAACCTTGCTGCCTGCAAATTTTAGTTATTCATTTGGTATAAAACTTTGCGAATTTTTTTGGGACTGTTCCGCATTTGTCGTACAATTCACAGTTCCGAAGGGCTCGTAGTGCGAACAGTTTTTGGTGCGATAAGGTGCAGGAGATCGGCTCCGTCCTCCCTGGTAAAGGTGCAACTTAGACATTGAATTTTCAGGTTGAAATTGGATAGAAATGACCCCTCTACTCTTAAGCCCAACCCGAGGCTTCAAGCAAAGACAACCGCTCCAAGCTGGAAGCTCTGATTCAAACGACAAATGGCCCTCCGAACGGCACCAGGAAAGGAAGGACGATAAACTTCAACTATCCGGTGTGAAAATTTGCTTTGGAACAAACGTTTAGAATCCGTCGCACGGGTAGCGGGTGCTTCAAGTATAACGTCTCGTATTGGCCTGAAGCATTGTTTAAGATGCCTGGTACCCAGCATGAAATGAGGCGTGGCTACACTAGATTTCGAATCTGAACCACCTCAGGTCCTTAAGTTTACCAGACAAGCATGATATCGTTACGTCAGCCTAAAAAAAGTTCCCTTCACAAAAAAGTGTTAATCGATGCTCTATTATTGCTCGCTTTTCTTGAAAAGATGGTAAACATGGACTATTCAGATTATTGGTTAGATCTGAACGGGCTGATTTACGGTATGAGTTTCCTCAAAGCATTAAAACACTAAATGCACAATACGAATCGATTTGTCGTTAAGCTGAGCTAACAGATTGACAAAAACAGGTTTTTGACAGAACAGATAAAGGTTTACATAAAGTGACATTGTTATTTAACAATATTGTACCTCGTACGGCTTTGAAGACTTGGACAACTATGGTAAAGCACAAATGAGAAGTTTGGTGCATGTAGCTAATAGTCCAAACTTTGCTCCGCAGGAGAGGGTCCGCGCAGCAGGGTGTCTAGGACAAGCGGCTCAGAACAGTAGGCAAAGACCCGAAAATGGGCCTATCCACAGCTCATCTCATTCTCCGTTTGCCTAAGAATCCGCCTGATAACCCCAGAGCGGAGGAGCGGCACGGATATCCAGGAAATTTACTCTAGCTAAAAGCTTGGTCTTTCCAAAGATGAGCGTCATTTAAAATCAGTGGGATAACGAAATTACTTTCTGATCAATTTAACACATGCTTTTCACGAAAAATACGTAAATGATACCATGTTTTCTCAATAACACAAGAAAAAGGACGTGGAATTTGAATGAGGAAAAATTCTAATACTTTAACGTATAATTAGGTCTGCATACTTCGCGTCCAGCATTACCTGACTGATATTTAACTGGTTTCCTTCCAAGGAAGACACTGGAATTCAAATTATAAAAAGTCATTATAAAACCCATACTATATAATAAAAATATGTCGAAAAACAACCAGAGAACATTTTTTTAATATATAACTAATTTACGAATTTAAGAAATAAAATACCATTGAATCATTTTGTGATTTTTTTTTACAAATCTGTTTTTAAAAAAACAAACTGATTTTCTGACGGCTTTAGTAGTGACTTTATTTGCCCTCAGTGGAAGATACTCACCATGCGTTGTTCCCAAAATCGGCTTTCCATCCGTGCGAGACCACGCCACTCGAGGAAGTGGTTGGCCAGTTGCAGCGCAAGTCAAACTCAAACGAACACCTTCATTAACTTCTACTTCTGTAGAAGCAGGACTTAAAACGATTTCTGGTGGAACTGTTATATGACGATTATCATCCGTCATTTAAAAGTGCAAGACAGGACACAAAAAGCCTACATGATAGGTGGTCGCCAATTACTTTAGTCAGTAACTTCGTTTGTTTGCTTACGATAAAAAAAAAAATGCTGACTCATACGCCTGCGCCATGTTCCGGATTATTTTCACAGGCTGTATTTTGTTTGCCATCAGCCAGATCTACATTAGCTTTCATTTTTTTTTTTAGATTGTCCTGATTTTCTAGGTCTGTGCTATGCTGAATACGTTCTGTCCAGCGATTTTCGAGGACATTTGACTTCCATAAGACACAAAGCGAGTAACCAAGAAACAAAGCTATTTAACAATATATTTTGAGTCTAAATAAGTCCGTTGGGGTGGTGTTGATAAAACTACAATGGCGGTCTAGTATACAAACTAAGCAAGTCGGAGACAGATTCAAGAGTGGAGTTTTTTGGCAGCCACGTCTGAATACCCGGCACACCAGCTTCGCCACGTTCACCGTGGTCGCCCTTCGTGCCACGTTGACCACGCAAGCCTGGATAACCTAAAATAAAACCATATATGTTATACAAAGTATTCGACGCAAGTAGAAGAAATCACAGAACGTAGGTGGCGTACGCGTGCAGTTCGCTACTTCTATAACCATACCCAACCTGTTTAAACAAAATAATTATTAATAACTTTTACAATTTTTAGATGCGCTTCATCATTAAAATGTATTTTGACGAATTCTTACTTCCGAGGTATTATATAAAGATGGTACTCAGTATACTTCGCCCAGGTTCGTACTTCATTTATGACACTTAATGAGAGAATAGATAGGATGCCTCTCTAATGACAAAGTTATTCCTAATTTAACGCATCAAAATGATGCGTTCGCTGTCATAGTTAGAATATTGATATTATAGAGCAGACCTATTTTTCTAAATTTCCAGCTCAAAATATGAAGATGTTATGCTGAAAGGTAGATTTCACGTGAAAGTGGAATTAAAAACATCCAGTTTAAACATTTATATTATTAAAGTAAGCAACCCCCTTACCTGAGTCGCCTTTTTCACCCTTCATGCCAGGGATGCCGTTGATGCCTGTTTTACACATGAGAAACATTTCACATAAGGTTCATGAGCATAACGTACCACCATCAAGTGTACAAAATAGGATATGTTTAATAACGTTCTCCGTTTCCTTCCTGCATAATGAAGGCTGTCTTTTCGACACTATCTAGAAACATTTCGTATTTATCCCTTTAACTGATGTTACACTAAATCGGCTTGATTTTTGTCTTTGGTAATTGCTACACTAAGAAAAATAATTGTATGCCGTCACTATCTTTCGCAGTGAATATCTCATACTATGAGTTTAGTCAACTTGAGATGCTCTACCGGAATTTTGTAACATCTGCCTCTATGCCAGGTCAAAGGCCTTCAATTTTATCCGCGTACCATTAATGCCATCCGATCCATGTCTACCCGGGTCTCCAGGTTGCCCCTTTTCACCTTTTTGCCCTTTGGGCCCGTCAGCTCCTTGAGCACCTGCCATTCCGTCAAGGCCAGGAGCTCCCGGAGTTCCCTCAATGCCATCTAATCCTGAGGCACCTCTATCACCTGTGAAATAAATTTGCTAGAAAGATATAAGTTTATCCAGCTAGACATCAATTGGATTTGTAAAAAGGCATGAGATATATGACTCAATTATTATACTAACCAGCACTGTGTGAAAAATTCGAATACAAACAATTATTGATTAACAAGTTAGAAATTTTTCGATTCAGAGGCATTGTGCAGCTAGAAAGTGACCAGCGTACTTGATGTGAGATGACGAAAAAAGCAAACGAGGAAGTTGACGTATTTAGTGAAGTTACTAGTTTCGAGCTTAAGCTCAGCATGAATAGCTTATTTGGACGGGATTCGCTTGTAAAATGGTTTCGTTCGATTCTCGTTATGCACAAACACGGCCCATCTATTGAGCTTGAAATAACTGTCGTTTCGGAGCGTCTCAAGCCTACTTTATTTTGCTTCTTCCGTTTTTTGTGACTTATGGAACGAGCGACTTTTGTCAACAGAAGAAAACAGCAGCAGGCCGCACCCGTTTAACAAGTTCCGCTAGAGTTATTTATCCTGCAATCCTATTTTACGTCAGCCTGGTCACCAGTCTCAAGTTACTTATACGCTTGGAGTTTTGACATAGCATCGCCACTGCAGCGTAAGGGGATGATACCGTGTGTTTGCAGCCAGGGACCTAATTTGCCATTTGTTGAATCGTGGGTAGGTGGTAAACTTTCTTCTAGTCTAAAAGCCTTTAGGTGGTAGTACGATGAAACGGAAGCAATAAATTCTGGTGTAGACATCACTTGCTTTACTAGAATTCAGTTGTCTATAAAAACCACGTTTCCTCTTCGTTACGTTCGTTAAGTGATCGTTGCGCCAGTCCACAAACTAGGATAGAATATTCGAATTTGAAGGTACATCCTGAATTGCGACATGTTTATGATTGTCTGCCTGCTCACTTCAAAACTGATACATGGTATCTAGGGCCTGCATATCGTTTAGTATGTAAGAGTAATTCAGGTTAGGGCTAAACACATGTCGCTCAAAAGATTCCCTCTATTGTGTGCAATCCTTATAAGCTGCTAGAAAAATGTTTTATTTAGAAGGTCGACATTTTCGCTTAACCATAAGATTGTCCCTCCGTATTGTTCCCTTTACAACTTATACATGTATTGGGATATGACGTTTAAAACATGGTGTTATTTTTGAAATATGACAATTTTATCTGTAAAATATTATTCTAGAGTAGGATTTGTTGCAATTTTTGCAATTTTTTTTGCTCATGTTGACACTACTTCGAATGCGTTGCAGGAATTCTACCGTTTACAAACAAGACATAAGTCAACGATCATAAAATGGTCACTTTACCCTTTAGGCCAGGAGGTCCGATTGGCCCAGTCTCACCCTTTTCACCTGAAATAGGCCACGTATAAAAAGAAAATACTTAGAGCGCTCCAAAGAATGTGTACTACAGTAAATTTACTATCCGAATTACCCCTGAAGTGCAAGGAAACCGTTGCGAAGAATTATAGCTAAACGGGTTCAAATATAAAACACTTCTAAATCACCGGTGCCTGAAGTGTTCTTTGGGAATTAACCAGGCGTAAAGCCATCATAGACTAATACCGCAAACGTACCCTGAACGTACTCGGAACCGCAGTATACCGTGCTATCCTTGCAGAATTTTGTCATAACATCCATCTGTAATTCAGTTTTACATTGCATTAAGGGCGTGCATATTGAATCCAGCTGTAATTCATGCAAGCTTAAGAAATACGTACGTGCATCTCACTCATGTCTGTGCATAAAGACTGCAATGGCGGCCAAATTTTTATCCGATACGTAATCAGAGATTCAGTTACAGTAAAACAAGATACGCTAAGCGCGCACCCTAAAGGGAATTTACAAGTAGCTGAAGACGTCTGAAAAAATTGGCCGGCTTAGTCATTTAAGGGCATTGTTACGAATTGATCGTTACAAATCCGATAGTATCTGACATGCGTTTGTGCTAGCATCGCTTAGGTAGCAGCTTTAAGCAATTTTAAAGAAGTTGTTTGATTAGGTTTTTTTCGTCCGTACGGGCACGGTAGCATAATGATGCGGCATAGGAACTATCCGCGAGCCATTGAGATTAAACTTGACTCCAGGTGGCGTCGACGTCGCATAGGAGCTGCTTCTAGATTGTGATCCGTCCATATTTGAGTCAGCCGGTAGAGCGTCCTCCTTAGGGGTGGCACTATCTCGAACCTGACGGCGATGAAGTATTTGTGGCTCTAAAAGCTCTAAGACCTATAGAAGAAAGAGACGATTGATTAAGTTAATCCGTGAGAAACGATCTGTCTGAAGCACTTTCGAGTGGACTGGGCAAATGTTATGGATAGTCTCTAAAAAAACTACGCATTACATTTTCGCTAATGAATTTATTCATGTTGTCAAATCAACTGCAATCCTTCGTGTACCGTATCCATAT